>NC_057813.1:138534404-138551025 GCF_018294505.1 Triticum aestivum
GACCCTGTGGCGTTGCCTCTGGATGAACAGGACCCCGATCGATCGAGCCGGTTGGGGCTGGATGAACAGGACCCCGTGGAGGGCTGGATGAATAGGACGACCCTGTGGAGGGCTGGATTAACAGTAGATGGTGAAGGGGTGGATGAACAGTAGCCTGTGGATGGGTGGTTGAACAGGACCCCGTAGAGAGGGCTGGTTGAACAGTAGCCGGTGGAGTAGCACGCGGTGGAGGCTGGATAAACAGGAGCCCATGGATGAACAATCATAGGTGGAGGCGGGAGGAGGTCGACGGTGGATGAACAGTAGCCTGTGGAGGCTAGAGGAGGTCGACGGTGGAGATGAACAATATCTCGTGGAGTCCCGTTTTGCGGTACGCCACACCCCTCCCGATGAACAGGACCCCTGCTTCGACTGTAGCGCTCCGACACAAGTCCGTTTCGTCCGTTTTGTGGTACGCCACACCCCTCTCAATCAACAGGACCCCCGTTTTGACCATAGGAGGTCCGTTTCCTCCATTTTGCGGTATGCCAGACCCCTCCCGGTGAACAGGATCCCGTTTCGAATATAGCTGGTCGAACACAAGGCCGTTTCCTCCATTCTACGGTATGCCAGGCGTCGTTTCCATCGCCTGTTCCGTCCAAGCCGGTTGGCTCCCACGTGTTCCGTTGCCTCCCGATGAACACGACACATTTCGTTGCCTCCCCATGAACACGACGCATTCCGTTGCCTCCCCATGATCACGACGACGATGCCGTTTCTCCGTTCCGACCCAGCCATGTACACGAGCCCTAGCCGTACGTATGCGCGAGTAGGCGTTCGAGACCCCGCCCGTATGTACACATATGTGGCCGTATTTATTTCTTGCACACTGGCCGTTGTATGTACGTGTACATGCTACGTGCACGCCTCTACTACGACACGTGCGCGCCTCTATATCCACCAGTATGTACGTATGCGTTCGCGACCAGAATGACAATGCTACGTATGCTTCGACCAAGTGGGTCCCGACTGTCAGGCACTTCCTTGCGTGCGAAGATGTAGCTCGTGGGTCCCAGCAGTCAGGGGGGCGAATCATTTTTTTTGCCCGGATGCACTTCCTTGTGTGCGAAGATGTAGCTGGTGGGTCCTAGCAGTCAGGGGGGAAACTTTGTTTTGCAAAATACAGTGGCCCGTCCGGTGGGTCCTAGCTGTCAGGTGGAGGAATCATTATTTTCCACGTAATAAGGAGGCACTTCCTTGTTGCGGCCGTGGACCCAGCGGTCAGCCTCTCCACGTACAGTCCACGTCCGACGGAAGTCGTTCCTTGACCACGTTGACCATGCCGCGCCGAGAGCACCACGGCGGTGGACGATGGCGAGGCCTAGGAAGGGGACGACACGGAGCCGGGGAAGACGCGGCAGTGGAAGCCCGCGCGGAGAGGAGTACGATGGTTCGCTGGTTTGGCTGCGGTGTGAGGCTGCCGTCGCCGCAGAATAACCGGGGGTGTGGGTGAGTAGAGGGATGGCCTGGCCAGCGGTGGGAGTAGTAGGGGGCGGTGAGGCCACCGCGGCATCATAGTCGGCCACGGGAGGCAGGAGCACGCGGCAGTACCGGCGCTGGTTTGGGCGGCTGGAGCAAGAAGACCAGAGGTTGAAGAAGCACTACGGCCGTTGGATGGACATCGTACGGTCACTGGAGCTAGAATCGTTCATATTGACTAAGTTGACAAAGCCCTCCATCCCCGTCAACTTAGTTGGCCCACAAGTCATCCTCCCACTATGGTGGGTCCCAGCTAGCAGGGGGGGGGTATTCATTTTTTTTGTGCATAATAAGGAGGCACTTCCTTGCATGTGAAGATATAGCTGGTGGGTCCAACCTGTCAGCGGGGGGAACGTTTTTTTCGCGAAATACAGAGGCCCTTCCATGGGTCCCAGCTGTCAGGTGGAGGAATCATTATTTTGTGTGTAATAAGGATGCATTTCCTTGTGTGCGACCGTGGACCCAGCTATCAGCCTCTCCATGTACAGTCCACGTCCGATGGACGTCGTTCCTTGACCACGTTGACCAGGCCATGCCGAGAGCACCATGGCGGTGGACGACTGCGAGGCCTAGGAAGGGAACGACACGGAGTCGGGGAAGACTCAGCAATGGTTGCCCACACGGTGGGGAGTACGAGGGTTTACTGGTCCGGCTGCCATCACCGGAAAATAACAGGAGGTGTGGGTGAGTAGAGGAATGGCCTAGCCAGCAATGAAGTAGGGTGGGGCGATGCGGCCTGTGCGGCAGCACAGCTGGCCACGGGAGGCGGGAGCAGGTAGTCCCACCGATGCTGGTTTTGGCGGCTGGAGCAAGAAGATCAGATATTGAAGAAGCAACACGGTCGTTGAATTAACATCCAACGGTCACTACTACTAGAATCGTTTGTGGACTAAGTTGACAAAGCCAAAGTACACGTCAACCTAGTAGACCCACAAGTCAGCCTCCAAATCTGTCTCAAACAACATACAACCCGAAATTTCTAGCCAGATTCAAATTAATTTTAAATATAAATATACCTTAATTTAAATTCAATGAAATTTACCCCGCACAAAAACAATGAAATTTAAAATATCAAAATCCGAAAGAAAACAATATTTTGGAACTAATTGCCTTTTTGCTGTATTTTTTCATTTTACAGCCCATTTTTATTACTTATAGCCCATTTCTTATTACTTATAGCCCATTTTTTGGGCAAAATGCATCCCTCCTCGTCTTGAAAGATTTCCGGCCCAGTAGGGCGTAGAAAAGTAAGTAGGCCTACGTTGGTTATTTTGCAAAAAACAAAATAGCTGGCTAGCCATTTTTAGAAAGGAAAAAAACAAACTGGGCTGGTCATGTGCTAAACATATGAAATAAATGCCTGAGCTAGACAGGCCACGGGTTCCGCACAACCCAGTTGATACCCTTCCCCGTCCCGAAAAAACAAGATTTCTGCGCGTGCTACTGGGTCCCTACTGTCATCCTCACCATGTACAATCATCTCCTTATTCCTCTCGGTTTGTTGAACATTTTGACAGCACCGGAGGGCAGCGCCACAGCGAGCGAACCAAGGCGGAGGACGATGGTGAGGCCTTGAATGGGAACGAACAGGATCCGGGGAAGATGCGCAGAGTTTTAGGGTGCGATGTGGCCGTGATGCATGCGCGGCATCACAACCAACCGTGGGAGGCGGGAGCAGGTGGTCCCACCGGCGCGGGTTTGGCTTTGGCGGCTCGAGGAAGAAGAGACTGAAGAAACACGATAGACGTTGAATGTCAATCCAATGGTCAAGGTTGACACAATCGTTTGTTGACTAAGCCGACACCAAGTAGCATACTTTTTTATATATAGGAAGAAAAGAAAAACTGGGCTCGTTGGCCTAATAACATTCCCGAAACTGCGACCGTTCGATCTTGTGTCACTACTAAAACTGCAAGGAAAATGCCATCATCCGCCGTCCTCCTCTGAGGGAACGTTCGCCACATAAGTGACTAGCACCCTTGGTTTTCAACCGAGAGGTCTTGGGTTCGAGTCCCAGGAACTCTCAATTTTGTCCTCCTTCCTTCCTCACAAAAAAGGGAAAGAAAATCAAAGACTTGGGAAGGCGTACAGAACAAGCTAGTGTACCAGTAAAGAGACGTTGATGAGTTTTAGAAAAAAGAGAGACGTGCTCCTGTAGCTGGTTCGAATCCAATCCTTGACTATGACTATGTATGGTGCTATGCTACTCTGCAAGTAATGAAACTGACATATCCAATGTTCGTTCTCCTTTTCTCTACTTACTCTGCCTAGCATTAGAAGCTCCGGCCGCAGCAACCATGTCCGCTGGCTGCTCGTCCACCTGCTCTTCAGCAGGCAACAACCAGATATGCGCCAAGTCGCCACCTGTACCATCGCCTGTGGGTCTCATCACACCCCCGCTGGCACGCGCACCACAGCCGATTGTGTCGGCGTTCTGGAATGGGGGTCCCCAGACTTGCCTGCCTGCGGCCTACGGCGTGGCTCAAGGGGCGGCCCAGCGTGGCCCATCTTCATCAACACGAGCTCAAGACCCTCGCGAGGGGCAAGACTCGCGGGGCGGACGACAGGAGGCTCACTTAGGCACGGCCTCGTCAGGCTGGCTCGCGAGGAGGCAGAGAGATCAAGGCGGGGTACCTCGCGAGGTGCCCATGAAGCAAGCCATGATGACCAAGGGCGCCAGGCGGGCGCCAGCCCGCAGAGTGTCCTTCTTTCCTCTTTGGTGCAAAGGGAGCAAGTGCAGGCGAGAGCATCAAGCAAAGGCATCCATTTCGGTGCAACAAGACCAAGACCAGCAGAACGGTAGGATGGAAGTCATCATGAAGCCCAAGTCGGCATCACCACCAGAGCCTTTGGCATGCGAGGACCAACTTTAGTCAGGATAAGTGTACTAGATGTTCCCCTTCAAAATGGCCAATTGTTGGCGCCCTTCCCGCTCAATATTTGGGAAGAGGCCCTGGGCCTTTGCCTATAAATAGGACTAGCCACCCACAAGGTAGGGGCATCTAGAAATCAATCGGATCCCCACCTAGAAACCAGTAGAGAGAGCGACTGAACTCCCCATAGCAGTTCATCGCACCAGCCAAGAACAGACCCTCGCGAGGCTGTTCTACCTTGTACTGTTCATCATCGGCCCAAGAGGCAATCGACCACACCACACACTGGAGTAGGGTATTACACCACAATGGTGGCCTGAACCAGTATAAACTCTGTGTCTCTTGTGTTGTTCCTTTGATTGCTTAGTTCATAGCGAGGCGGTGAGGTGCAGGTAGGCAGAGGGCTAAATCTCCGCGCGCACCCCAGTGTTTGAATCTAGAGGGTCTGCCGGAACCCGAAATCTGACATTTGGCATGCTAGGTAGGGGTGCGCCGGGATCCACCTTCTGCCGCTTCATGTCCCGTCGCATCGTCATCATCATGTCCGGCGACCAGGCAGGCAACCCTGATCCTTGGGCGGCCTGGCCCGCCCACGCAGAACCGCTCGCCCCGGGCAACCCCGCGCCCCAGGAAGCTCGTGGTCCGCAGGGCACTGTGAGCCGTGGGCGGCGCGGACAGGCGGCGACAGCTCTCACGACGCGGCAGGCGCGGTGAGCAGCGAGGGCGTCCTACCACGCCGCAGCCACGGCGCCATACACCCGACGGGAGCAGGTGAACTCGAGGGCCGCTCTCACCGTGGCTCGAGAGCTGCTGCAGTGTAGGCTGCTGGAAGGCGGTCACGACGTGCTGCTAGAACGGGTGGCAGAGCTCCTGGGCTTCGCCGCCTCGGGGGCTCCCCCCTTCCGCACCCAACTCCCACTTCAGGTCTAGGGAGGCTCGCCCGGGGGCTCCGTGCACCCCCGTGCGGCCCCAAGCGGACTCCAAGGGCACCCCAACTCCGGCTAGGCCGTCAGCGCCGGGCCGGCAGCAGCGCTACCTCCTCCCCCGGCCATCAAAGAAGGACTCACCACAACCTACGGCCCCGGTGGGCCGCCACGCTACCACCCCCAGGCGGGCGCCTCAAGCAGCACTGCATGGCACGCGGGGCGCTACGACGCGGTCTTCGGGATGGCGGCCCTAAAAGAGTACGTGCCTCACATGATGGACCAAGGGCGCGCGCATGAGGACGAACAAGGCTCGCTCCTCGGCCCAAGCTGGGGGGACAAGACGCCAGAAGTTGAACTCTTCCATGAACCCCGAGAAGGCCCCGTCGGCTACGCTGGAAACAACGAGTATCAAGTACCACTAATTCCCCAAGAGCAGGCATACGCCAACCGTGGATCACAGGAAGTGCATGTCGCGACAACGGGCGGCTGCCCCGCTCCCGCAGTTTCCTACCCCTCAGGAGGAGGGCGCTGGGGGCTGCAGGAGAGGGGCCAAGGTCCTACATCACCACCGCGGCGTTCGGAGGAAGGCATCCTCAGGAGGTAGGCCCTCTGCTGGGGAGGTGCCCCAGAGCCTGCCCCTGGCAGAGGACCCGTGGTCGTCGGGGGAACCGCTGGCGACCGCTCTACCCCATGGGCGGCGTCCTGGTTTCCGGTTGTCGTCGGTGGCACTAGAGTGTGGCGCAAGGCGAGGCCCTCGTCTGGCGATATGAAGCAAGGCCGGTACGTGTGAAGAAGGCCCAGTGCCTATGAAGCTCGCCGCCCCGTGACACTCTCACGTAATAATGAGTGGGGCTGTACAGGCCCCGGAGTCTCAGGGGTTTTGGCCTCAGGCCCTGGGGCTCCCTCCCACGCCCAGTGGCAGCACTTAGCTCCGCGCTGGTGAGAAGACGTCCAAGACTAGACTAGGTGCCGGACGCGGCCTTTTTTCTGCTTTTGTTGCTTTTCCCCCTTGGTTGTCGTTTTCCCCCATTGAATTTAAGTTGGATTTGAGCTCGAAGATTTGCGTGTGTTCGGGGAAGGGGTGTTTAGGCTCGTTCAAGCAATCTCTCGCGTTCTGGTTACCACTTTGCCTCAGCTGCCTCCCCTCGCGAGCCCCTCGCGAGCCGGGCCAGGCCTAGCTTGCGTGCAGTCCAGACTGCCGACGCCGCGCCCTCTCAGGAGGTTTTCATTACAGGTTCGATGGGTTCATTCAGGAGACGCTCGAGGCACCTCAGCCCTCCGCGGGCTGGCTCAAGGCCCTAGTAGGTCAAAGGTAACCAAGCCCGCCGGCTCGTCGCCAAGCCAGCCCCTTGGCGCAGGCGTACGGGTGATATCGCATCTATTAATACGCTGAATATGAGTTTTACATGAGGGGCTCCCCCTCCCAAAATGCTATTACAATCTTCAGGGCAAGGCCGGAACTCTATCTACGCAGGGTCAGGAAGCAGGGACAACACGCGGTCAGTCGGATAAATCCCCCAATGCATCCTCGGGAGTGCCTTCTGAATCATCGCTGGCATTGCTGGCCTCGCCATCGTCCTCCGCATCGCCGGCAGCAGCGTCAGGGCCGTTCACCACGTCACCTTGATCAGAAGCCACGATTGCGTTGTCATTATCAGAAGCGAAGGCCCTGACGAGGGCATCCACATTGTCTCCTACCCAGCACGCCAGGTCGCCCCGGATGGCCTGGGGTACCGGAGCGATGGCGGCGTCGAAGTCGAATTTGGGGAACATGTTCTGAAGGTGGCTGAAGACACGAGAGAAGGCGCGTCCGAGCAGGGCGCGACTCCTCTCCTCCACCAGCCTGTTGGCACCGGCCGACCATGCCTCCAGCTGCGTCACCATGTTTGTGAAGAATTGAAGATTGCCAGCATAGTTGACTGTGTGGGGCTGGTCGATAGCCGCCTCGCAGATGTTACCCAAGGCTGTGTTGGCTCTCTCCCAGAGCCTGGCGAGCATGGGGTCGTGCTCGTGCTCTAGGATCTGCCGCAGGCGTATCTCGTCCTCGTTCTGCTGCGGAACGGCCTCGGCCTCGTCCACCCGCTGGCGAAGAAGGAGCGCCTCGGCGCGGGAGGTAGTCAGCTCCTCCTGTGCTGCGTCGAGGGCAGCCCGAGAAGGGTCGGCCCGCCGTGCTGCTTCCTCCAGCTTGGCCCTCAGGGCAACGGTCCTGCCTTCAGCCTCAACCCGGATCAACTCGAGCCTCTCCTCGAACTTACGCTCAAGGTTCGAGCGGGCTGTCGTCATCCCGCGCTCAACCTCTTCTAGGACTCGGGCCTCGCGCGCAGCAACATCATCCTCCGCCTATGACACTAGGCGCTCTCTCGTCTCCAGACATTCAAGATCACCTGCGCGCTTAGCAGCTTCCAGTGTCAGCGCCTCCTCATGTCTCAGGAGCTCTGCCTGGTCGACCGGAGCCTCCTTCATCGACACAAGGGCCGACTCGTGCAGTTCCACCTGCTGCTCCAGGGAGTGGCACCGGGCAAGGAGTTCCCGCGACCGCTCATCCACCACCTCGCGCCGCCAATCAGCTTCTCGGACCTCCTCGACGGCCCGGGAACGGGCCTCCCGGGAGGCCGCCAGCAACTCCTCAGCCTCCTCATTGTCGAGATCACGCTGGTGGCGCGCAAGGGCAACGGCCGCCTCCAGCTTGCGCCTCTCTTCAGCCAGGCGCAGGCCCTCGGCCTCAAGGCGTGCGTCTTCATCATCAAGATCTTCACCATGCTGGCTCACCGCGTCAGCCGCCCTCCGGAGAAACCCTTGGCGAAGAGTGCGACGCCTCCGAGCACGCTCGAGCACGTCTTCTGCATCGTCATCCGCCCCGAGTAAGCGTCGGGGGCCTCGAATCAGCGCTCCCCCTCTGGGCAGGGGGCTGGGGGCTGGCTCCCTCGTGCTGGCTGGGTACGCCCCACCAGAAACCCGGCCAGGGGCCATCCCCTCCCCAAATGAAGAGTGCAGGGCCGACCTCAGCCAATCGCCATCCATGATCAGACGCGAGGCCCAAGGCAGGCTGGCTAGGCCACGAGAAGGCTCGCGAAGGAGGGTCACAAGGCGCGCTGGGCCGCGATGCACCACAGGATGTCTCACCTCTCTGGCTGGCCTCACCGTGAGGGCTCTGCTAGAACTCGGAGCGCTCGAAGGCGGTGGAGAGGGCTGAGCCTGAGGGGATGGCTCCTCAGCCATCTCCGTGAGCTCGGCGGGAAGGGCCCTGCAGAGCAAGGATCAGCCAAAGCGACGAGAGAGTCAAGAGCTAGAAAAAGGGGAGGCTTACTCATCAATGGCGAAATACTTCTGGCGCTTCAGCAGACGGTAAGGGTAGTCATCACCCAAGGCCTCCCTTTTATTCCGGAGAGCCTCGAAGTCCACGCAGAAGCGACCCAGGAGTTGAGCGCAGGGGTCAGCCTGCGACGAGGAAGAAGCGGCAAGATGCCCAGCGTTTGGTGCGTCGTCCGGATGCACGCCACCGGTCGCCTCACCAAAAAGGATAGCTGGGGCCCCAGGGGCCTCAACCACGGGTGCCGTGGGCCGCGGCTCAACACCCCTCGCCGCAGCAGTGCGGGCCTCAGGAGATGCCCCCTCAGGAGTGCCACCAGGCGTCGTCACTCCGGCGGGGGCCCCCTCAGCCTCTGGCGGCTCATGCCTCCCTGCTCCACCACTCGAGGAAGGACCGCCGTGGACGACTGGGAGGGCAGTCACCATCACTGGGTTCTCGCGAGGACCCCTAAGGCTGGCGGGGCGCAGCCCCCATTCATCAAAGACGGGCATCTGCTTCACAAAGTCGCCCCTGTTCGAGAAAAGGTACAACAAAGCCCCTCCATGCCGGATGCTGCCAGGGGAGGGGTCCCCGGTCAGGACCAAGAGCACCTTCCTCAGCGCTTCGGGCATGAGGTCCTCCTCCTGGAGCCTCATGCGATCTTCACGCCTGCCGAGGGACCACATCCGGCGGGAGTGGCACTGGAGAGGAGCAATGCGGCGTAACAGGAACTCCTTCACCACCTTGGCCGCCGTCACACCGAGCGCCCTCAAGAGCGTGAAGCGATGCCAGACAAAGATGAGCCGAGGGCTCGTGAGCGTCTCCTGGCCCCAGCCTGAGTTGGGGACAGCAGGCGACTTTGGCTCCGAAAGCAGGGGGCTGGGTACCCCTACATCCACGTACAGCCACCGCTCGCGGAACCCAGGCGCGGATGTAGGAAGGCTGATATCAATCCCTGAAACTGCTGTTTTTGGTGCTGCAATGAAGCTCACACACCCTGAGCATTGGGTGGGATCGACGAGGCGCAGAGAGAAGAAGTGGCGCAGCAAGGCGACCAAAGGAGGGATGCCCATCATCGCCTCGCAGACAAAGGCGAAGACGGCTAGAAGAGTAATGGACTCAGGGCCCAGATGCATCATATGGATCTGGTAATGGGAAAGCACACCTTTGAAGAAATCGAAAAAGGGGGGAACCAATCCCGCCCACAGGGCGTCGACATAGTACTGGACCACGGTGACCACTCGGTCGATGGAGAAGTGGGATGCGGGCCAAGCCGTCGTCCTCCCACACTCATTAAAGATGGTAGCCAGAGCAGAGCTGACCTTGCCCAAGCCTTCTCAGTTGAGTATGATCGACCAACCGACGGCGGGAGTCGCCATCGGCGGCGAGTGAGGCGGAGGCATCGGTTTCTTCCCTTTTCCTTTCTTCGTCGGAGCCATGGCAACGGGAAGAGGGAGGATTCGAGATTGGATTGGAAGTAGAGAATGGAGCACGAGAGGAGGAAGAGCAGGGGACGGCCGAGCGGCGAGAAGAGGAAAGACTGTGTGCAACCATGGGTCCGCCTAGCTGGGCGCAAAATAAGGAGGCGTGGGGAAGCAGGGCCACCCACGTCCAATCAACCGCCACGCCGCGCCCGAGGCCGCAGGCTGTTAGGGCCCGCGGTGCTTCGCACTTACCCCTTCGCCTCTCTGCTCAGCCAAGTCCGGGTGCACCTTGGGCCCGGGGGCTACTATCGGTGTTCTGGGAACGGGGGTCCCCAGACTTGCCTGCCTGTGGCCTGCGGCGTGGGTCAAGGGGCGGCCTAGCATGGCCCATCTTCATCAACACGAGCTCAAGACCCTCGCGAGGGGCCAAGCCTCGCGGGGCGGATGACATGAGGCTCCCTCAGGCACGGCCTCGTCAGGCTGGCTCACGAGGAGGCGGAGAGATCAAGGCAGGGTACCTCGTGAGGTGCCCATGATGCAAGTCATGACGACCAAGGGCGCCAGGCGGGCGCTAGCCCATGCAGTGTCCTTCTTTCCTCTTTGGTGCAATGGGAGCAAGCGCAGGCGAGAGCATCAAGCAAAGGCATCCATTTCGGTGCAACAAGACCAAGACCAGCAGAATGGCAGGATGGAAGTCATCGTGAAGCCCAAGCCGGCGTCACCACCAGAGCCTTTGGTAGGCGAGGACCAACTTTAGTCAGGATAAGTGTACTAGATGTTCCCCTTCAAAATGGCCAATTGTTGCCGCCCTTCCCGCTCAATATTTGGGAAGAGGCCCTGGGCCCTTGCCTATAAATAGGACTAGCCACCCACAAGGTAGGGGCATCTAGAAATCAACCGGATCCCCACCTAGAAACCAGTAGAGAGAGCGACTGAACTCCCCCTAGCAGTTCATCGCACCAGCCAAAAACAGACCCTCGCGAGGCTATTCTTCCTTGTACTGTTCATCATCGGCCCAAGAGGCAATCCACCACACCACACACTGGAGTAGGGTATTACACCACAATGGTGGCCTGAACCAGTATAAACTCTGTGTCTCTTGTGTTGTTCCTTTGATTTCTTAGTTCATAGCGAGGCGGTGAGGTGCAGGTAGGCAGAGGGCTAAATCTCTGCGCGCACCCCAGTGTTCGAATCTAGAGGGTCGGCCGGAACCTGAAATCCGACAGATTGCTCATCACAACCCGTTGCCGTTGTTATGGTGCCACTGCTGCATATCACGCAGAGTCATCCGTCGCGTCTCAACCACAATCCTCAACCCTGGCCGAGTCTTTTACAAATGCCCGAATCATGGGGTAATAATATGTTTTAGTGTTGTTCTACTGCTTTCAGTTGCTGATTTTTTTAATAGTTTGGTTGATGATCTTCCAATTTGATTCGTGCAGAAAAGGGAAGATTCATGTGATTTGTATTTCTAGGAAGTTGCTAATGTGGTGGAATGCAACTACGCTGATTACTTTGTTAGCTGAGGAATCCCAATACCAGCAGGTTGGGGTGTTGGACAAGTAACTGAAGGAACGGCAGAAGAGGAAGATGCAGAGCAGAAGGTTAAAGATGCAGTTCCTCTAATCATGGCCAAGCAACAGCTGCTGAACGGCCTTGACAACAATGAGGAGATGAAAGAGCTTGTGAAGATAATGGGCAAAATCAATGTGCTCTGTAGGATGATTGTCTCTTTATTTGCAGTGTATGTAGCACTCGTGATGTATTTAGTGGCTATGACATGCACACTTTGCTGAAACTAGTAATGAATGAAACCTGTGTAGCAGGCTGGGCGTAGTGTTGTGAACATCTAATGATTTCTATTAATGGAAATCAGGGGGTATCCCCTTTTGCTCATAAATAAATAAATAGCAGAGGCCCTGTCGGGTCAGCTTTGTTCTCATTCGAAGACGTCGAGCAAATTGCAGTCCAACAGCAAACTATGTCATCAAATTCAAGTTTCACACCCAAATATGAGTACAACTAAACAACAATGTCACCATGTTTTAGTCGTCATACAATCACCAAACACAAATCAGCATACATAACAAGTGATGTTCTCACAGCAAAATACTAAACAACATGTTCATCAGGTTTCAGTTGTCATAGCAAACACAAATTCACATAGTAGATAAAAAGCGTCTTCTGACAGGCAAATACGACAAAAGCAATGTAATCATCATCCGCAGCAGCAGTGTCGACATCTTCGACATGTGTATCAGTCTGAATCGTAATTCCCCATGGTGTCATCTTCTTCTTCGTCCTCAACGTCCTTGAACGTTGGCTTCTTCTTGATCAACTCTTGTATGTCCACAGCACGACAGACAATCTTTTCTCCGGCGTCATTGACGTGATGGTTCTCAAAGATATTAGGAACATGTGTGTTATCTTGTACATCAGGAGCAGTGTAAGCATCATGTTGTTGTACAACTTCATTAAACAAATTCCTCTGCTCAAACGTTTGTGATACTCTCCAGTCATCGCTATGTGCAAATGTGTCTTCCAAGAAAAATATCTGTGTTGCTTGATTTGCCAAAATAAAAGGCTCGTTGGTCTGGTACGCCGCCTTGACATTGATGGATTTGAAATAATCATCAGCTCTGGGTTTTGCGATCCTGGAAAATAGGTTATAGCAACGACAGCACAACAGAACCACACACCCATGATCCTCGAAACTAGAGATATACTACAATTGAACAATGTTTGTTATGTTAGCATACATTTCAGTTATCTCTTTGTCATACGTATCCGTGCTCATGATGACACTATTTTGTGTCTTCCTGCCTTCGTCTCGTGCAAGGGTGTTGTAGCGCACATCTCCAACAACGCAAGATTCATAATGTCTTACCCGAGTATCAGGACCCATTGCTAGTGAGTAAAGGGCATCATCAACTGCCTGCCCATCCTCCCGCATCTTCTTAACTTATGGTTAGAAAATAGACAAGCTGATCATCTTATGTACTCAATATATTAAACAAACTGACAATGCAATTCAAAAGCTTACATGGCTCTTGAACCATTTCGCAAATCCTGCCATAACCAGTTTGTTAATGTTTCTTGGATTTTGTGGTAGTAACTCCTTTTTGTAGATGCTGCACAACATAGTGATCGAGTCAAACATCTAAATATATAAGAATGTGCTGCAATTTTAGTAGATTATGATGTATAAGCTGCAGTACTGCACTTACTTGATATAAGGTAGTATCTTAGGACAGTTATTCAACACATACCAAACCATTTTGTCCAAATCTTTAGGTTTGTCCTCTTGTCGACTCTTCCTGGAACTCGAACAGAATAATCGAAAACATTGAGCCCGGGATTGTCTTCACCCACCTCTTTGCTAAGCTGATTAGCTGTTTCAATGTATATTGGGCAGAATGTCAACGCTTCTGTAGCAATGTAGGACTCTGCAATGGAACCCTCGGGTCTAGCTCTGTTCTTAACATAGCCCTTGAAAGTGCCTAGCCGCCTTTCAATAGGGTACATCCAGCCATACTGTACTGGACCTCTAAGTAGTGCCTCATCAGGTAGATGAACAGCCAAATGCACCATCACATCAAAGAAGGCTGGAGGATATATCTTCTCAAGGTCGCATAGGATAGTTGGTATCTTGTCTCTAAGATGCTCCAAAGCATATATCCTGATATTTCTACTTCAGAGTTCCCTGAAGAATTGTCCCAACTCTGCAACTGCTCTATATAAGTCAGGGCGGCCCAATCCTCTAAGGATAACAGGTAAAACACTTTGAAGTAGGACGTGGCAGTCATGAATTTTCAACCCTTGTACCTTGTTTCCATCTGCACTGACTCTCCTTTCAGGGTTGGAGGCAAATCCATGTGGGAATCTCACACGTGACATGACCTCGCAGAATTCTTTTCTTTTTACCTTGTCCAAGACATGCACAGCTGGTGCCATATCCCGTGGTTTACCTTCATCTTGCACCTGCAAATCCTGTCTGATACCCAGGTGTGTCAAATCAATCCTAGATTTTAAGGTATCTTTCGTATTGCCTTCAATATTAAGAAGTGTGCCGATAATGCTGTCACATATATTTTTCTCGATGTGCATCACATCAAGATTATGCTGTAGATCCAAATCTTTCCAATACTCCAAGTCCCACAAAGTGGACCTGCGGGTAAACAATAATCTCTCTTCTGCCCTGCCACACTTCCTTTTGCCGCTACCATTACCAGGATGGTTTCCTGGTGTAATATGCCTGACCTTCTCTAATTCCACTTGTGACTCATCGGCGGTGAGCCTCTTTGGCGCATCACGGTTTTCATGCTTTGCATTGAACACATGTCTTCAGTATTTTCTAGGATGCAGCTTGTCCTTGGCAAGGAAACAGCGGTGTCCAATGTAACAGATCTTGTTAAGTATTGCGTATGACAGTGGATTCCTGTCATAGCGAACACATGCATTGTAACCATGTGTCATTCGCCCTGACATAGTGCCCAAAGCCGGATAATCATGGATGCACCAAATTATAACAACATGCAGAAAGAAATCAGCTGGTGGGCTACTATATAGGTCTCGAGTGAGAACACCCCTCCATAGCTGTTGAAGTTCCTCCACAAGAGGCACCATGAACAAATCAAAATCCTTTCCAGGACTTTTTGGACCTGGGATGAGATAGGCCATCATGTAGTTTGATTATTTGGTGCAGACATTTGGAGGCATGTTGTAAGGGATTACAGGCACTGGCCACATGCTATATGTGGCGCTCTGGTGGCCAAATGGGTTAAATCCATCTGAAGCTAAGCGAAGTCTAATGTTTCTCGGGTCAGCAACAAACTTTTTGTGTTTATGATTGAAGCTTTTCCACTCACTACCATGAGATGGATGGATCATTACATTCTGATCTCTGTACTCCTGGTTCCTAGAATGCCACAGTACATCCTCTCTTGTTTCAGCATCATGAAACAACCTCTGCCATCTTGGTATAATTGGAAAATGTCTCAGAACATTATGAGGAATCCTCTTCACAACATCGTCATCTTTCCATCTTGATGATTTGCATTTCGGGCATTCACGTAAGTTGGCATAATCCTTCCGGAACAGAACACAATTATTCTTACAAACATGGATCATATCATATCCAATTCCAACTGCACGAAGGAAATTCTTCATTTTACTGTAGGTGTGTGGCAGCTCAGACGCATGTAGAAAAGATTTGCGGAAAGCAGCCAACATTGCCTCGAATGATTTGTTGGTCATCCGCTCAGATGTCTTCACCTGAAGAAATGTGACCATAGCTGAGAATACTGACAACTTATTTCTTGGGGTGACAACCACGTTGCATTGTTCCAACATGCGGGCCCACCATTTTTCTTCTGCAGGTGAAAGTTCACGAAATTCATGAGCATTTCGTAGCATTGTTTCAATGTTGGTCAAACTCACTGGCTCCGCCACCACCACCTCCTCCTCCTCTTCCACTTGAGCATCAGGCAGATCAAGATGGTGATCTGTTGCTTCCACGTAGTTAATAACATTGAGGTTCACAGTTTCACCATGATGAACCCACCTAGTATATGTGACTGACATCCCATACAAGTGTAGATGATTTTGCACAGTTGACTGGGGTCTTGTAACTGAATTCATACAACTACTACACGGGCAGAGCACATCTGATTTCGGACCACCATACTCAGCTCTGATAAAGTTCATCAAGTTTTCAACCCCCTCGACATATGCAGCGGAGAATCTTTGAGCAGAAGTTATCCAAATCCTGTCCATCTGTTAGACATACAAATTAGTTCTTCTACTAGATATTACAGGAAAAACATATATGCTTTTTTATGAAGTCCAGAAAAAAATACCTAGGTCGATGTCTAAAGCTATGGCAGGATATTTGGACGAGCAGATCTAAGTAACAAAATATATGTAAGGCTAATTCAGCAAACAGATTTGAGTGCTAAATTATGGCATGCTGTTTCAGCAGTCAATGAGGCCGAGCACACAGCCATCAAACTATCGAAGGCCATCGCAGCAACAAAGATCGAGTATAAAATGGTGTAGAGCTATTTCACCTAACAGATTGGCTACTAGACCATGGCAATCTACGTCACAATAAATATATGCCAGGATATTTTAGCAACTAATCGGCCTTGGCATGCCATCTCAGCTAAGCAGATTGAGTGCAGAATAGGGCAAGGAAGCTTCTTAAGCAGAGCATATTGACTGTAAACTACTTCGGCAAACAGTGAGATTAACAACGTCTATCAGCTAACATTCAACGCTACACCGACATGAACGGGGCCTCAGTCTAGAAAGCGCATACCGTGGGAGAAGCTGACCGCCTTGCGTCCCCACACGAACGTCACCAGCGGTGGCGGCGCTGACCGCCGTGCGCCTCCACAAGAACGTAGCCAGCGGTGGCGGCGCGGCTAGAGGACGACAGTCTACGAGAGCGTACTGTGGGAGCGAGAGGATCGCCGTGCATCCCCTCGACGAACTGCGGCACCGACGTATCGGCGCGGCGGGGAGGGCGGCTTTGGCGGAGCGAATGGAGTGGAGGGGGATGGGGGGGAGGGGATTTGGGGAATATTATTG
>NC_057813.1:138551518-138560224 GCF_018294505.1 Triticum aestivum
GGGGAGTTTGGCACATGGTCGGTTTCTCCAAGTGCAGTCCCATGTGTTAGTGAAGAGGCAAGCTGAAGCGCGTTCCGTTTGCGTGAGCCGTGTGCAGGACTGAACGTGTGTGGGGTGCAATGCGACCGCGACAGGAGTGTTGTGAGTGTACCGCCTTTTTTCCTTTTAAACTAGGTGCTTTGCCCCCTGAAAAAAAACTTGTTTCTTCGTGCGATCCATCGATACTACTACTAGTAATCCGGTAATCCCGACTAAAACGGCGCGACCGGGTCTTTTCCCGCGCGATATGCTGGGAGGTTGGCTTAGTTGGGTTTTTTAGGACGAGTAATGCTACACTTACGTAATCCCAGTTACATAATTAACGTAATGTGAATCGTGTGAGCTGTTGATTGTAGATTGGGGGGAGGGAGGGGCCCACCACCATGAAAATCAGGGGAGGAGAGAGAGAGGCAATTTATGTTAACCCTTCCGTAGGTTCTCGTAGATGTAGAAATATGTGAAATGCGTGAATGTGTAGTGGACATACTATTGCAGTGCCTAGGATAAATTGTATATGTATAGACCCTATGTGTTTATTTTACTTCGCATGTTAGATTTGTCTCGGTTCAATAAAAAGCAGAGTTGGTGATGATGGTGTGCCTGCCATCCTGCAATATAGGCCGTCCAATCTATATCTAACGGATAGGAAGGAAACTATGACAATTTAGCCGCACTCCTCGTTCATCCTTTTCTCCCACAAGATCTTGATCTTCCGTGCAACGCACGGGCATATTGCTAGTACGCCTACAATATACTATATTATAGTGAAAGTTCATATACACCGGCCGAGATTAATGCAAACACGGCAGATTTTCATTACATTTCAAACTTCTACAGGACAGAAAAATAAAAGAAACCCGACTCTAAACCTATTCTACAGCAGCGATCGAGGTCCTCCATCTACGATCTCTATGTACGGGGACGGGGTTCAAGACCTGTGAAGTGAAGGTGCGGTCTCCGGCGAGGAAGAGTAGAACACGGGACACGGACCGGCCAGTTGGCACACTAGGCCCTGCCACCTCCCATGCCCTACTCATCCTCGGAGGAGTCCCCGACCTCGGCGGTGCCGGATGTTGGACAGTGGCAAGTAGGACGCGTGGATGACGGTGCTCCCGTCGTCGGCCGCCAGCGTGGCCACCGCTTCTGCGGTCGCGTCCGCATCCGGCTACGCCTCTATTGCATCGCAAGAGGTGATTTGAGTGAGGGCAGCGACCTCGAGCTTCATCCCCGATGACAAGCTCTCCCGCAGAGCGTTCGCACTTGCGGTTATGGCGGATGTGGTGACAGGTAGGAGGACGATGCACTATGGTGTGGAGGTTAGCTGGGCGTTGCCGCTTTAAGTAGCGCATATCGGTGAGGCCAAGCGTCCGGGTGCGTCATTAAGTCGCCGGAGTTGGTTCCTCGGGCACCGATCCTCTTAAGGATGACATACGAACGGATGACATGAATGCGGGCAGCTGGCGCCGGCTGGGAATGCACCGCACGACGGTGAGGGACGAGGGTTTTGGTGTGTCAGGGTAGTCAGCTGCGGTCGTGGTAATGTTGGAGATGCCCTTTGCTCACATGCGATCCCCGCATGTCATTGAAAAAGCAAGACGACCCGGCATGGTCTCAGGTCCCGAGGATGCAGTTGGCCGTGTTACACCACTTCGCGGACGCGTTGCGGCGCCCCGTGCATCCTCGATGAGCCGGGTGTTGGGGTGTGTTTGGATTGTGGCCAAAGTGCACCTTACCAAAGATTGGTCTTTGTTTGGATGGTTGCCATTTTTTTGGCATGCCAATGAACTCTAGCCAACTCTAGTTCATTTTTCTTGCCAATGTCGGCCAAATCATGGGCAACCAATACCTCAACCAAAATTTTGGCTACGCAATGCTTTGATGGGGCAACCTTGGGCACAAACAGGACATACTGTTGGTCGTGCCACGACACTAATGCCACCCTCGACACACTGAAACCGACCATGTCTAGCGACGACATGAGCATGTCGCTCACCGCAGTCGTCGTGTCCAGAGGCGGTGCTGGAGCTGCACTACGTTGTTGGCCCCAACGACCCACATGAACGGTTGTCGGTTGGCGAGGAGGTCTTGGGCCAGCTCCTCCATTGGACTAGTCTGCGCTACGTTGTCCCGACGAGTGTGCCCCACATATCAGTTTCCCTGTTTTCCCGGCCATATTTGAGCGTCAGTGCTCCGCGTTGCGCATTAGGCCTTTCACTATGTAGGCCAAGCGAGACAACTTATTATTTATTTGAGCCGTTCAAGTATAATCATGTGGCGTTTGCTTATTTCTCATTCCTCTCCAACCCTCTTCTCCATCGATCATGTCGCCCTCCGGTCGAGTCCATCCTCCCGCATGCCTCATTTGAACATTCCACCGAGTATCATTCGCATGTACCCACCCTAGTCCTCTTTCAATCGATCTCTGGACCCCGAGATGAAATCGAGAGAGAACGAGTGGGGGCACGTGATACCTAAGGTGGATTCAAATTTTTGAACCGGTGATCATAGCATCTGCAAATCATATATAAAGGGTATTCAATGTTTGTTTCATTTTTGAATGTACAATATACTCCCTCCTATCCTTTCTAGTTTACATATAAGTTTTATGTGTAGTCAAAGTGTCTCTATTTTGATCAAAAAAGTATCAACATTCAACAATGCCCAATCAATATTGTTAGATTCATACGTACTCCTAGATTTGTACTCGAGATGGTTTCCAATTTGTTTTCAACCATGTGAATGTGCTTGTTCTCGGGCATGCTCTTCCTACTAGGATTTCGCCACGTATAGCCAGTCCAATAGTAACTTTTTTAAGCTCCCTGTCCAATAGTACACGTGGAGTACTGACAATATCTGTACTAGAGTATGAAGTGCTCATAGTAGCACTCCCTCCTTCCATTTATATAGGGCCTATGTGGAGGAGAGAGATGTGAAAAAGTAAGGGGAGTGAGCTCTCATGCAAGAGCCTAGCTATATACGCATTCCTAGTTAAATACAATAAATATGAAGAAAGAGATAGAGAGGAGATGGAAAAAAGTACTAATACAATAGCCAACCTTATATATATTTTTGTGGGAAATAGCCAACCTTATAGCCCACACTACTGTATGAGTGCATATAATAGATGATGGCTATAGATGACATGGCAGTCCCTCATAGCCATCGACTGGCTATATTATTAACCATGCTCTAATGCATTTTTAAAACCGCATTTGACTATTGAAAAGATTAATAGTACATGAGATGTATAATGTGAAAATTATATCATTGGAAACTCCTTTCACATACGAATTTGACCGTATGCTTTGTGTAAGTTGCATGTCATATATTATTACTCTAACATTTGGTCAAAGTTAGCCTGGAAAAACGCATTAGGCCCTGTATAGTAAATGGAAGGAGGGAGTAGTAGTGGAAGTGGATCCTCTGATGTAGGTATCCCTGCCTTACCCTCCCTTTCGGTCACTTACTGGTGGACCCCATGCTTGCTAGGCCCCACATGCCAGTTACTCAATGGGTTCGGCCACGTCAGGGGATCCTCATCCATAGTATACTCCCTCTGTTTTTATTTACTCCGCATAAAACGGAGGGAGTGGTAGTATAATAAATGACGCGGGCGGGGGAGGGGGAGGGACATTGGTTTGCTCTCAACTGCGGTCCCACAAGCGAGCGAAAATGCAAGACAAAGCGCATTCCATTTGGTGAGCGACGTGGAGGGTCCAGCGTGCCGAGCTGCAACGCAAACGCGAAAAGAGCGATGTACAGTCAAAACCAATTGACCGGTCGTCAACGGAACCACTATTCACACCAAAACCTTCGCTGCTCGGCCTACGCCAGCCACTGCCCTAAAACCACACCTAATATCCAGCCCATTCCCCCACCTTTCGATCCCCTAGCCTGCATCAAGCGTCCCCTAGTTCGCCGGAAAGCCATGGTGCACTGCAAGATCACTTACTACAAGATGCTGACGCCGGAGCGCCGCGCAAAAATTGCGGCGGTGGTCGGCGCCACAGACCTCCGTTCCCAAGATCGCTTTGGGGCGGGCCAATCCCCGAGTTCTCTGGAGCCAAACTACGAGGAGGAGGAAGCTGATCCAATGTTCAAGGCAGAGGTCGTGGCGCAGAATGCCCCCGATGGGTATGAGACGATGGACGTCGACTTCGTGTCGGTGTCCGAGTCCCCCATGGTGCAAGCGGACCAGCGGTTCAACATGGCGATACTAAAGGAGGACCGGGAGGCAGAGGCTCAACTCGACGCGGAGCGCGCGCATGCCGCTGCCATCGAGGCTTTCCTACGGGCAGAACCAGATGTCGTGGATGTGAACCGGGCGGCGGAGGCTCAACTTGAGGCACAGCGCACGGATGCCGCTGCCATCGAGGCCCTCCTGCAGGCAGAACCGGACGTCTTGGACTTGAACCGGGCGGCAGAGGCTCGACTCAACACGGAGCGCGCGGATGTCGCTCTCATCGACACCCTCCTGCAAGCGGAACCGAACGTCCTGGACTTGAACCGGGCGGCGGAGGCTCGACTCGACGCGGAGCGCGCGGATGCCGCTGCCATCGAGGCCTTCCTACAGGCGGAACTGGACGTCCTCGACTTGAACCGGTATGTGCTCTCATCCGTGCAGAGCGCCCGCACGCTCCGCGTGAATGAGTAGCTGGAGGCCGAGGATAACCACAGTGCGGAGACACACGTCGGCAGCTATGGCTGGTTCGCGCCGGCAGCCAAAGACGACGAGGCCGTCTCGTTCCATGAGCAGTGATAGTTTTTCTTTATGTTGTTGTTTTTATGGATCTTTTGCTACGTAAAAACATATATTTGTTATGCAAGTCACTTGACTTGGGTCAGTCTACCATTTCAGGTGGTTGGATGAATATCCTACGTCTCCTAACCCTTCTTCCTCACCTCTTCTTCTTCCCCAACAGACCACCGCACGGGCCGTACGGATACTCCCCAACATGCGGTTGGATAAACATACTCTATTAACGAAAATTATGTGTCAGTGGTAGGATGGCTGAGTTTGGTTTGTTCACATGCGACAACACGTGTCAGTGAGGGTGTGTTCCCTTGGTTGGGTTTGCAGCGTGCAGGAGCAACTGTGTGAGGGTGCGGTGCGACCGCGACGTGCAGGAGCGACCGTGTGAGGGTGCGGTGCGACCGTGACAGCCGTGCGCAAGTGTACCTCCTTCTCATTTTTAAAACTTTAGGCAAGCTTGGAAAAAATGTGTGGCGAAGTATGGCAATGCAAGGCCTAGACCCAAACATGACGTACTAGGAGTACTAGTGTTAAAAAAGAAAGGAGGGGTTTTCCTTCGCGGTATTTAATCAATACAAATCCTCGTTTTACGTGTCAATTAATGCATATTTTTTCTCCAAAGACCAAAGAGCTAACCATCTCACTCCTCATCGCTTGATTAATGCAGGGCCATGCAAACCAACCTTCTCACTTCCGCATGCATGCAGGGATATTAATGTCCTTGGTTACTAGTACGAGGCAAACCCCATCAATTTTGCCTTGATTAGTGTTAGTGGCCTTTTGCAAATTGTAAGTTTGATATACTGGCCTTGTGGACAAAAAAATGGAGGTAGTAACTATGTTTAACTTCCTTCCCCATTGCGGTGACATCGACGATATCTCGAACATTGTGGTTTGGTGAAGTGCGTTCGACGGAGAACACCATTGAGGCCTTGAGGGAGACCACAGTAAGTCGTTCGCAAGTGCCACCTGCAAGCCGAGACAACCGCCTTATTTGCATCCAGGAAGTCCGTTGAACCAAAGGACGCGTAAATGTACTAGTACTACTAGTACAAAATAGCGTTGTCCATCCAGCTTAGTGCGGTGAGATGGTTTCTCGAAGAAGACGATGGAGAAGCGGAGTCAGCGAAGAGTGAAATGATGGTTGCTTTGTCCGCGCTTTTGTGATTTGACGCCTCACTGCTTTGTGATTTGTGATAGAAGGGACAGGGAAGTAGACTTTGTGCTCTATATTGTACTACATGCGTCCAAGCATGGGAGAAAGAGGAGAGACGTTGCATTTTTCTATTCCTTCAATCAATCAATCAGGGAGCTTCGGTTCCATCTTTTTGGCTCTGGCAACACCGTCCACAATGGTTCCCACGATGCTAAAACCTATTTTCACATTTGGCTACACATTGTGGATGCCCTTAACCGTACCACTTGGTTTTGCTCATGTGTGCTATCTATACAAATCTCAATTATATTGATCTAAAAAATTATAGAATCAAGATTAGTAAAAAGGAGGTGATTTTGCCGCGCGGATGGCGGGAGAGGTTTCTTATTTTTAGAGGAAGTTGTCCTGGCAGTTTGCTAACATGCGATCCCACGTGTCAGTGCTTTACCAAGCCGATCCGCGTCCCACATGAGGCAGAACAACGACAGAAGCAACACGTGGTTAAGTTGAAGAAGATGAGGGAGAAGCGGATTCAGCAACGAGTGAAATGATGCTTGCTTCGTCCCTCCAACTTCTTTTTTTAGCATTATTACTTCGTCCCTCCAACTTAACTGCGGGAAAGGTGCAGCTTTGTGATTTGACGCCTCATTGCTCATTACTATGCCGGCGCCATGACTGGGGTGCTTCACCCCGGCTGCTCTGCATTGTATTCCGGTATGGCACGTGGACCCGGTAGCTTGATGTCCCATATGTCAGCGAAAGGGACTAGAAGATTTATGAAAGCGAGTGCTCCACTCTTACGACGGAGGAGTACACGACACGACGGCCCAGTGAACTGTCACTTGTACTGTATAGTACTATAGTTTTGCTGTTTCACACGATCCATCGATACAAACCCAATTAAACAAGAAAGGGTGGGATTTTTCCCGCGCGGTAGATGATACTAGCCATACATTTCAAAGGGAATTTTAATGTATGCAAACTGAATAATTAAGTAACAATATGATATCTAGTAAAACTAAAAACACATATGATTTATTGTGTTAGAGTGTAGTAGTAGTGCTGTATTGCATAGTTGTTAGATGTAACATGCGAGAACGTGTAGAGATGTAGTTTTGGAGGGCCTACAGAGAGAAAAGCGTAATATGGTCACCGAACTTCAGAATAAGCTGATTCCGGTCACTATATATGTTTTGCGGTGATTATACGGTCACTTGCTCACGGTTCAGCATCAGATTGCACTCTGTTGACCGGCCAAATAGTCTGCATGGCGCCATGTTGACTAGTTAAATTGACCACGTTCCTTGTGGGTCCCACCTGTCAGTTCACATAGGGAAAAGGTCAGATAAACACAAATTTACGCAGGCACGACAAAACTCCAACCCATGCGTGGGAATCACCTGGTTGTGCATGTGTCTGTCAGGGCCTGATGTGTGCGCATGCACGTGTAGGTTGAGCACTTGAGCGTGAGTGTGTGTGTTGGTGGTGTGGTGTACTGGTGTGTGCATGCATGCGTGCGTGTGTGCGTGTGAGTGTTGCGTGCGTGCGTGGCTGCATGTGTACATGTGAGTGTTGCGTGCGTGCGTGGGTGCATGTGTTTGTGTGAGTGTTGCGTGCATGCAGTTCGTGTGCATGCGTGCATGTGTGTATAATCACCACACCAGCTCCTGTGTGTTAAAACTTAAAACAGACGGCTCAGCATACCAATACAATGCCACCTTGTCCACTGTGCCCGCGGTCATGACTTCGAACCACCGTCCAATAATTTTTTGTCGTTTATTTTCATTCTTACTAGCAAGATGCCCGTGCGTTGCACGTAAAATCAAGATGCATTTGTATGACTAGTTTATCTTGTGAGAGAAAAGGATGAATGAGGGAAGGCCTTATTTGCAAATGTGGAGAGGTGTGTGGGTACCTTTTTGCAAAATTGCCATAGTTTCTTTCCTATCCGTCAGATATAAATCGGACAACCTATATTGCAGGATGGCAGGCACACCATCATCACCAACTCTGTTTTTATAAGAGTGTATTTTATAAGAGTGTAGATGTAGAGTAGATACAAGCCGACAGGTGGGCACCATGGTAGTGAGATAATGTGATGCAACACTAGAGGTGCCACATGGAGCGTTTAACTGTTCAACTAGTCATGTCTTGAGCAAATACAGAGTTGTACGGTGAGCCCGTGACTATATAATAACCACTAAACATAAATGGTGACCGTAATGAGTGGATTCTGAAGTCCAATGTACACATCGTGCTTTTGCTTCAAATACAATGATCGTCATTGTATATATCACGAGAGAAAGATGAAACATGCGTGAATGTGCTGGGGGCTTACTTTTAGGGGACCTGGAGATAGTTTGTGTGCATATGTGAAAGGGGCGTACATGGGGTATGCGATGGAGAGAGAGATGCTCTTCGTTTCTCTTTATTATGACCAACTTTGTATATAGTATAAAAATATACAAATTCACATTGCGGAATAAATATCATTGTGGGCACCATGCAATGCAAATTAGTGTTCGTACTCCTCCATATAACTCTGTAATGTTGTATATATGTAGAAACTCTTAAATAATTTTTTGGCCACACTTTATTCAAAATAAATATTGTATGCGAAATAAACGTGAAGAAAGGGCTTTTTAGATCAATTGGGCATGTGATGTAACATGTGTGAATGTGTAGCTGATGCATTTGGCAGGGCCTAGAGAGGTATGCGTGTGTATTACGTATTCGAGAGAGGCATGGATAGAGGGGC
>NC_057813.1:138560649-138653299 GCF_018294505.1 Triticum aestivum
ATTGTCGGTGTCAAAACCGGCGGATCTCGGGTAGGGGGTCCCGAACTGTGCGTCTAGGCGGATGGTAACAGGAGACAAGGGGCACGATGTTTTACCCAGGTTCGGGCCCTCTTGATGGAGGTAAAACCCTACGTCCTGCTTGATTGATATTGATATTGTGGATGTTTACAAGAGTGGATCTACCACGAGATCAAGGAGGCGAAACCCTAGAAGCTAGCCTATGGTATGATTGTAATGGTTGTTGTTGTGTCCTACGGACTAGAGCCATCCGGTTTATATAGACATCGGAGAGGGCTAGGGTTACATAGAGTCGGTTACAATGGTAGGAGATCTACGTATCCGTATCGCCAAGCTTGCCTTCCACTCCAAGGAAAGTCCCATCCGGACACGGGACGAAGTCTTCAATCTTGTATCTTCATAGTCTTGGAGTCCGGTTGATGATGATAGTCCGGCCGATGATAGTTCGGCCGATGATGGTAGTCCGGCTATCCGGACACCCCCTAATCCAGGGCTCCCTCACCCTTCTTTCGGTTCTGTCCTGCGCCACATTGGTCGGCCCGTGACGCATTTAGGAAAACCCATGGATGACTAGTCATACAAGACAAAGATAGCAGAATTGTGAAGGACTCCGTGTCCACTGAAAAAGCCCACTAGGATTTGTAACCCTAGGTTCTTGGACTAAGGTAACCCCTTTATCTTTGATATTACTATTCATCCAACCTAACTTTAAGGGGCATCCTACAGAATGCTCTACTAGAATCATACTCGTCGATTAGGAAGAGAGGTGTGAGACAATGCGTGAGAGACATGCCTAAAGATAATGTGCGTACATGAGACACATAGGCAGGTCCATGTATATAGAAAGGGTCGATGAGGATTGTGCGTGTGTATGCTTGTGAGAGGAAGAGTGCTTGTGATAAAGGTTAGTGAAAACAGTTGTAAATGGTTACGAGAGGGAGGGATTCCTAGCATATCTGAAGGATGCCAGGCGAAAATGTCCCAATTTTTCAGAAGGAATTCTCGCAGCGCGGCGTCTACATCAGGGTTCAACTGTGCCCCGATGGAGGCCGTCTTTGTCGGGTCCATTGGGTGGACCTGGAATTTTATAATTTCGTCCGCTGGTTTAAAGGAGGTGGACTTGGATCTCTTATCGAGTATCACGTCGTCTCTGTGCACCGTAGCGCGCAGCGCGGTGAGTTCCTCTGCCGCTATGGCTTCGGATAGTGCCTCCAGGGCTAATGCGGCTGTTTTGTTTTTGGCGCGGAGTGCTACGTCCAGATCACTAACGAGAGTGATTATCCCGCCGGGCCCAGGCATTTTGAGCTTCATGTACCCGTAATGGGGTACGGCTTGGAAAATTGTGAACGCCTCTCGTCCTAATATAGCGTGGTATCCGCTGCTGAGCGGGGCCACTTGGAACGTGATTTCTTCGGACCTGTAATTGTCCGGTGAGCCGAACACCACATCGAGTGTGATTTTTCCGGTGCAGCGTGCTTCCCGGCTAGGGATTATTCCTCTGAAGGTTGTGCTGCTTCGCTCAATGCGGCTCCAGTCTATTTCCATTTTTTGAAGAGTTTCCTCGTAAATGAGGTTCAATCCGCTGCCACCATCCATGAGTACCTTGGTAAGTCGAAAGCCATCCACTATTGGACTGAGGACCAATGCGGCTGGTGCTCGGGCTGTTCGGAATTTAGGTTCGTCGCTGGCGTTGAAGGTGATGGCCACGTCGCTCCAAGGATTTGTTGTTGCTACTTGGTAGACTTCGGCAAGGCTGTGGATTGTTTGTTTCCGCATATTGTTTGATGCGAAAGTCTCGAAGGCTGTTGATACCGTACCGGTATTGTTGGTGTGGTTTCGCGGGGCTAGAAGCTCCTCGCCACTTTTAGCCACCTGCCGTAATATCCAACATGCACGAAGGCTATGTGTTGGGGTGGCGCCCTTGGTACTGTGAATTGTACAGGGTTTGCTGAGCCATCCCTCTAGTACGGTTCCGTTCCCTTTAAGGGGCTTCTGTTTTTTGGTTCTTGTACTTGGTGCCTGAGTGTAATGCACCCTTTTGTTGCGGACTGGGGCTATGTTCGGGGCCGGATTATCCCAAAATCTATCTTCGGTTTTCCGGAAACTTTCTATGGCACAGTACTTTCGCACTATGGATGCCAAGTCGGCGAAACGTGTGATTTCACGATGGCTGACGGCGTTCAAGATTCCCCTGTCCGTGCAATTGTTGCAAAAGATCGAGATTGCGTTTTCCTCTCGGCAGTCCTTTATCCGGTCCATGACCAGGAGGAATCTGGCCTAGTAATGATGTACTATTTCGGCTGGCTCTTGCCGGATTAGAGATAGATCGCATATATGTGGACGGGCGGGCCTAATTGAGTCCGGGACCCTGCCCATCTCGAGGCTCAAGGGCCGAGAAGTTTCCGAATATGGAAGCTTGGAAAGTGGAATGTTGTCCAACGAGTCCGGTCCGATGCCTGACTTTATGTTCAGTGCTTGATCGGAATCCGCTCCTCCGCGGGAATCCGGCATGGAGGGTTCGGTAGCCCGGACACGACTAGTTTTCAATATGGGAGAAGGATCGTCGCGATGTTCCTCCACCACCGTGTCGTGGTGGGTAACCTAGGGAGAGTTAATCTCTCTCAGATCGGTTTTAAGCTCGATCCGATTGTAGTCTGTAGCGACTCCCAGGGCGGCGATCCGATCCAAGAGTTCGTTTACTGACGAGAGCTCTGCTGGATCTAACTGCTCGGCGAATTCCGAGTTGACGTGAAGATTGCTCTCAATGACACGAGAGGTCATCGTTGAAGCGGTGGCCGGACAGGCGGTCATAAGAAAACCTCCTAGCCGGATAGTTTGGCCGGCGGCCAAGGCTCCATCGGCGAAGATGCCGTCCTTGAAGACGGGAAGAGGCATCCTTCCTATCGGTGACAGCACAGAGGAACTCTCAATGAAAGCACCAATGTCGGTGTCAAAACCGGCGGATCTCGGGTAGGGGGTCCCGAAATGTGTGTCTAGGCGGATGGTAACAGGAGACAAGGGGCACGATGTTTTACCCAGGTTCGGGCCCTCTTGATGGAGGTAAAACCCTACGTCCTGCTTGATTGATATTGATATTGTGGATGTTTACAAGAGTGGATCTACCACGAGATCAAGGAGTCTAAACCCTAGAAGCTAGCCTATGGTATGATTGTAATGGTTGTTGTTGTGTCCTACGGACTAGAGCCATCCAGTTTAGATAGACACCGGAGAGGGCTAGGGTTACATAGAGTCGGTTACAATGGTAGGAGATCTACGTATCCGTATCGCCAAGCTTGCCTTCCACGCGAAGGAAAGTCCCATCCGGACACGGGACGAAGTCTTCAATCTTGTATCTTCATAGTCTTGGAGTCCGGTTGATGATGATAGTCCGGCCGATGATAGTTCGGCCGATGATGGTAGTCCGGCTATCCGGACACCCCCTAATCCGGGGCTCCCTCAGTAGGCCCCGAACCAGGCTTCAATGACGATAAGTCCAGCATGCGTGTAGTCTTCGGCGTTGCAAGGCGGGTTCTCCTTCAAGTTCTACGTACCTGCCGAACAGTGTCCGGCTTCCTCATCAATGTTGCGCGTCTTGGATTCCACGCCCAATAATGGCCTTCTTCCACGCATCGCACGAATGTGAAAAGCCAGGGTGTCTTTTATGTTTTACCCCCTAGTTGTGCGAATAATCTGCCTATAAGGGAGGCAAGAATCCAGATCCAAATCACCATCTTCCTCCCGCAAATACTCATCGGAGCGCTTTCGACCAAGAATCCATTCCATCATGGACCATCAACGCGGCTCCTCTTCTCGCGCTCCCAACCCTTTGCCAGGAGATTGGAGGAGATGCTCTGTTCCGCACAACGAGCTGGTGAAGCTCCAAGCGGGGGGATATCTCCCTCCGGCCTTTATGGTTCCGGTTCGAGCCGGGCTGGCCACCTACAAAGGTGGGAAGCAAGCGGAGGTTACCCCAAGTCCCAACAAAGGGGATCGGGTATGCTTCGTCCCCTATCTGATAAGGGGGCTCGGATTTCCTGTACATCAATTCCTCCGCGGGCTCCTGGAGTTCTACGGACTCCCGCTTCATCACCTCACGCCCGCCTCAATCCTGCATATTGCGGGTTACGTAGCTCTTTGCGAGCTATTCCTGGGTGTCGAGCCCCATTTCGCGCTGTGGAAGAGGTTGTTCTGCCTTGTACCCCTCTCTCACGAGGGGTCCATATATCAAGTGGGCGGCGCCGAAATATGGTGCATTGCCGGGACCGGATATCCATCCGGAACCCCTAAGAAGGCGTCCGAAGACTGGCCTTCGGAATGGTTTTATATAGAAGACGCTCCGCTGCTAGACCCTGTTCGGATCGGCCTCCCGGAGTTCAGCAATGCTCCTCTGAAGAAACGCCTTAGTTGGCGTCCGCGGAGCCCCCAACTGGAGGAAGACAAGAGCGTCCATTATTTGATGGGCCGAATAAGGTTACTGGCCCATTCCGGGTTGACCATGATTGGAGTCATGGCAACATGCATTATGTGGGGGGTGCAGCCACTACAATATAGGGGCCACCCCATGTGGGATTTCAACGGGGAGGACGATGCCACCCGTCATGGCCGCAAAGGGCCGGATTCGGTCGAAGACTTGGTGACGATCCTGTCCGGCCTGTATAAGGGGGAGAAGGAGGATTTCCTTCGGACGAACCCGTTAAATGGGTTCTCCATGAATAATCCCCGGCCTTGGGTAAGCGAACACTCTGCGTGCCTGACCCATGCTTTTTGAAACTTAAGTTTCTTATATTGTGTTCTTCTTTCGACGCAGGAGCTGCGCCGGATCGTGGAGGACATGCTAAGTCCAGCTCCGCAACCCGAGGATCCAGAGAGATCCCGGGATCCGGCCTCCGAAGAGGATCCGGACATAAAAGTGGAGCTAATCGACGGGGTGTTCCACCAGCTCAGCATGGACAATGCTTTAGTTGCCATCACGGCCGACTATCCCGGACTATATCCGGCTTCCCAGGTGATTGCGACCGAAGTCCTGACACCGTCATTCCTTCCTTGCTTATTTCTGACCACCGTATATGATGGCGCTGTGCAGGAGGCGCCCCTAGGGCGAGAAGCCGAGCCCGCGGTGGCTGACCAACAAAGGCCAGTCCGGACCAGTAGGCGGAAGAGGAGCGCGGCGCGGACTGAAACGTCGCCGCAAAGGTGTAGCTCACAATTCATTATTTAGAGCAACGTTCCTAGGAAGCGTTTGAGTGCTCATGACTTTTGTAGGGAAAAAAGCGCCCGCCGGACTGCGGGCGTGGAGGTTGCCAATCCAACCTCTACCAGCCAGGCTCCAGCACCTGGTCTGGAGGGGGAGGCGAGCGCAAGGCGCGAGCCGGACGTTCCTCCGATGGAGGATGCCGACAGACTGTCCGCCACCAAGTCTGAGGTGGAGAGTGCCATGAATCACAGGCGCCGCCGGACAGTATTTTGTGACGCGTGCTTCTCCCCCGAGGCGTTGAATGCCTTTAACGCGGGGGACGCGCACCTTCATGCTGCTCAAGATGGTTTTACCAGAGCCACGGAGCAGTATGTAAAAGACATACGGGTAAGAGAATTTAATAGTTATATATGCCAGTAGCCCTCGAGACTTAAAGTAGTTATATTAACTGATTTAAGGATCATATGAAACATAGGATCTTACCGAGAAGAATACCCAACTGTCTTAGGAGCTGCAAGAGTGCAAGGCCTAACTTGAGGCCGCACTCTCTGGCGCAGGAGGAAAGACAGGGACCTCTCCTGGTAACGCATTATTTTAGAAAGATAAGTAGCGTTTGGCCTTTGCGCAAGTCTAAAAAATGACGTTGCAGGTGCTGCCGGACAAGATCCGGACAGGCAAGAACTTCTGCGCCAACTAAAGGCCGGCGAGAGGGTGTTGCATAAGGTGCAGCATGAAAGGAACAAGCTCCAGGATGCCCATGCCCAGCTTGGAGAAGAGCTGAAAGGCGTTCGGGCCGAGCTGTCGGGCTCCGTTAAGGAGAATCAGCGGCTTCGTCGCGGCATCTATAGTAAGTGCTTGAGCAAACTCCTTTGAAAAGAAGAGTTCAGCGAGGAAGTCAATTTGACAGAATATGTCTGCAGGTATGCTCACAGGTCGCCCTGCGGAGGAGATGGCTGTATCAACGGGTGATCAACTTCCCGAATTGTTGCAACTGGACGAATGAGTTCGGCAGGCAATGAGCGGCGTCATCCAGGCTTTATGGCCAGCCTTCTCCTTACCCGAGGGTCTTGGGGAGCTTGCGGAGAAGCTTCAGGGAGTGCGGCAGCGCTTCCATTTATGGAAGATTTTGGCCTGCCGCCAAGGTGTCAGGGAGGCCTGGGCCATGGTAAAGACGCGGTACAAGAAGGCGGATCCCAACCACATGGCCGAAGTCGGACCTGTGGGGCCCGATGGGAAGGAGATCCCTGTGAGTTTAGTATATGGCCAAGTAGAGTTGGCCGCTAAATTTTCCCAACAGGACTGTAAATTAGACAACCTGTTAGACGAGATTGAGGAAGAATACAATCAGTTGATTTGACAATGCATTATAAAATGACATGTAAAATGCCTTCTAGCCGGATTGTAGATCGTTTGTCTTTGCCGACCTTTTCGCTTCGACCTCGGGACCCTAGAGTCCGGATTGTGTCTGAATACCTTCTCGGTTATGAAACAACCGGGGTATGCATGGAGACCAGGCGTAGGGGTCATTAGTGCTTTATCAGATAAGTGCCCAACTAGTTATGTTATATTACATGGGTAGTAAGAAACATCTTCCAGGGAGAATAGTTCCGTTAAGGGTTCCTTTCCTCTGGGGGTGGCATGCCCTAAAGTGCATGTCCGGACTGCAAAAAAAGCAGAAAAACATCTGGGGGCAGATAAATAAGTGGATAAAAAATCATCTTTTAAGTCACCGACCGAATATTCCCTTAAGAACGCTAGCTTTCGGCTTCACCCAGTCTGAGGTACACATCCGGCTAACCCGGCAGTAACAATCGCAGATGTGCTCCCTTTACCTCCTAGCCGAACAATCGGGAACGTAGGGGTAAGCACAGGAGCCAGGCAACCCAGCTTGGCCAAAACTTAAGTCATATCGATGCATATAATGGTGAATAAAAGGTACATGTGGAGGCTTGACACATGTGCTGGGCATGAAGCCCTTATAATTAAGCTTATGGTAAAGAAGCCCCCAGGTATAATGAGTGAGGATAACACATCAATTGCGCGCGATCGATGCACAAGTAGGCCTTTTAAGGCTTTGATGAATAGGGTTGAGAAGAAAAAGATAAACAAAAAGGCAGCTGAAGTAAAAAAAATTGGACGGGGGGAAAGGGACGAACTCTTAGTCCGGCGCTAGGCATAGAATCTTCGGAGGCGGGCTGCGTTCCATGGGTTCGGCTCGAGTCGGTTATCCGACGCATTTCGTAGACGGTACGCTCCGCCGGTCAAGACTTTGTCGATGATGAAGGGGCCTTCCCATTTGGGCTTGAGCTTGTCCTTTTTCTTGTCCGACAGGCGTAGAACTAGTTCGCCAACGTTGTAAGTCTTGGCCCGTACTTCTCTGCTTTGGTATCTTCGAGCCTGCTGCTGATAGAATGTGGAACGAGCCTTGGCGACGTCGCGTTCTTCCTCCAATGCGTCCAAGCTGTCCTGCCGATCCAACTCGGCTTCTCTTTCTTTGTACATGCGCACTCGAGGTGAGTCATGAATGATGTCGCAGGGCAAAACTGCTTCTGCGCCGTATACCATAAAAAATGGTGTGAATCCGGTAGTACGGTTAGGCGTTGTCCGCAGCCCCCAGAGTACGGAGTCGAGCTCCTCTACCCAGTGCGTGTCAGATTTCGTAAGGGACCGCACTAGTCTGGGTTTGATGCCGCTCATTATTAGACCATTTGCTTGCTCCACTTGACCGTTGGTTTGAGGATGATAGACTGAAGCGTAATCGAGCTTGATGCCCATATTTTTGCACCATGATTTAACCTCATCGGCCGTGAAGTTCGTGCCATTATCGGTGATGATGCTGTGGGGGACACCATAACGGTGTACTACCCCGGATATAAAGTCTATCACTGGTCCGGACTCTGCCGTTTTAACTGGCTTGGCCTCTATCCATTTGGTGAATTTATCCACCATGACCAATAGGTACCTTTCCTTGTGGGTTCCCCCTTTAAGTGGTCCAACCATGTCAAGCCCCCAGACCGCGAACGGCCAGGTAATGGGTATAGTTTTGAGGGCGGTGGGTGGCATGTGGCTCTGATTAGCAAAGAGCTGACAACCGACGCATCTTTGGACTAAGTCCTGAGCATCTGCCCGGGCCGTCGGCCAATAAAATCCTGTACGGAATGCCTTTCCTACAAGGGCCCGGGCTGCGGCATGGTGTCCGCCTAGTCCGGCATGAATTTCAGCCAGGAGGTCTCGCCCTTCCTCTTCGGAGATACACCTTTGAAGGACTCCGGTTGTGCTTTTCTTATAGAGTTCTCCCTCATGGACCTTGTAGGCTTTAGATCGCCAGACTACACAGCGGGCCTCATTATGGTCTTCGGGGAGTTCCTGCCTAAGCAAGTAGGCTAGGAACGGCTCTGTCTATGGGGCGATTACTGCCATTATGTCATGAGCTGAGGGTGTTGTTTCGTCGGCTGGATCGCCGGTTATGTTAGATTGCTCTGCGGCCGCCTACGGTTTGTTATTTCTGGGCTCCTCTTCCCATAGTACGGATGGCTTGAACAACCGTTCCAGGAAGATATTTGGAGGGACAGCGTCACGTTTTGCGCCGATGCGTGCCAATACGTCGGCCGCTTGGTTATTATCTCTAGCTACGTGGTGGAATTCAAGTCCTTCGAACCGAGCTGACATTTTAAGGACAACGTTGCGATAGGCTGCCATTTTTGGATCCTTGGCATCAAAGTCTCCATTTACTTGGGATATTGCGAGGTTTGAGTCCCCGCGCACCTCTAGGCGTTGGATGCCCATGGAGATTGCCATCCGGAGGCCATGTAAGAGGGCCTCATATTCGGCTGCGTTGTTGGAGTCCGTGTACATTATTTGAAGTACGTATTGGACTCTGTCCCGGTTGGGGACGTTAGTACGATGCCAGCCCCCAATCCGGCCAACATTTTGGAGCCGTCGAAATGCATAATCCAATTGGAGTATGCGCCGTACTCTTTAGGGAGTTCGGCTTCAGTCCACTCAGCGACAAAGTCAGCCAAAACTTGCGACTTTATAGCTCGCCGTGGTTTGTAAGTTATGTCGAATGGTAAGAGCTCAATGGCCCATTTTGCAATCCTGCCCGTTGCGTCATGGTTATTTATAATGTCATTTTGGGGTACTTCGGAGGCCACTGTTATCGAACACTCTTGAAAGTAGTGTCAGAGCTTTCGGGATGCCATGAACACTGCATATGCTATCTTTTGATAGTGCGGGTAACGGGACTTGCAGGGGGTTAAAACAGTGGATACGTAGTACACTGGTTTTTGAAGAGGGAATTTATGCCCTTCTGTTTCTCGTTCTACGACGAGCACCGCGCTTACTACTTGATGTGTTGCCGCGATGTATAACAACATAGGTTCGCCCAGATTGGGCGCAGCCAGGATCGGATTCGTTGCCAATATGGCCTTTATTTCTTCGAGTCCGGCAGTGGCAGCATCCGTCCACTCGAAGTGTTCGGTGTGCCTAAGGAGGCGATAGAGGGGCAATGCCTTTTCTCCTAGGCGGGAGATAAAGCGGCTGAGAGCCGCCACGCATCCAGTCAATTTCTGGATCTGTTTGAAGTTTTTTGGAATATCCAACTGTGATAGGGCTCGGATTTTGGCCGGATTTTCTTCAATTCCTCTACCGGATACAATGAAGCCCAAGAGCTTTCCGGCTGGTACGCCGAAAACGCATTTTTCCGGATTCAGCTTGATGTCATATGCTCGGAGGTTGTCGAATGTGACCCTCAAGTCGTCTACTAGAGTTTCGACGTGTTTGGTTTTGACGACTACGTCGTCTACGTATGCCTCTACTGTTTTGCCGATCTGGGTGGCCAGACATGTCTGAATCATGCGCTGATATGTTGCACCGGCGTTTTTAAGTCCGAAGGGCATCGTGTTGAAGCAGAATGGTCCATATGGAGTAATGAACGCCATTGCGGCTTGATCCTCTTCTGCCATCTTGATTTGATGATAGCCGGAGTATGCGTCCAGGAAGCACAATGAATCGTGCCCTGCAGTGGCATCGATGATTTGGTCGATGCGGGGGAGGGGGAAGGGATCCTTTGGGCAGGCTTTATTTAGGTCTTTGAAATCGACACATAGGCGCCAGGATCTGTCCTTCTTTGGTACCATTACTAGGTTTGCTAGCCAATCCGGATGTTTGATGTCTCTGATGAATCCGGCTTCCAATAGTTTGGCTAGTTCTTCTCCCATTGCCTGTCTTTTGGGTTCGGAAAATCGTCGAAGAGCCTGTTTGACTGGCTTGAACCCTTTTAGGATGTTTAGGCTATGCTCTGCCAGCCTGCGAGGGATTCCTAGCATATCTGAAGGATGCCAGGCGAAAATGTCCCAATTTTTCCGAAGGAATTCTCGCAGCGCGGCGTCTACATCAGGGTTCAACTGTGCCAGGATGGAGGCCGTCTTTGTCGGGTCCATTGGGTGGACCTGGAATTTTATAATTTCGTCCGCTGGTTTAAAGGAGGTGGACTTGGATCTCTTATCGAGTATCACGTCGTCTCTGTGCACCGTAGCGCGCAGCGCGGTGAGTTCCTCTGCCGCTATGGCTTCGGATAGTGCCTCCAGGGCTAATGCGGCTGTTTTGTTTTTGGCGCGGAGTGCTACGTCCAGATCACTAACGAGAGTGATTATCCCGCTGGGCCCAGGCATTTTGAGCTTCATGTACCCGTAATGGGGTACGGCTTGGAAAATTGTGAACGCCTCTCGTCCTAATATAGCGTGGTATCCGCTGCTGAGCGGGGCCACTTGGAACGTGATTTCTTCGGACCTGTAATTGTCCGGTGAGCCGAACACCACATCGAGTGTGATTTTTCCGGTGCAGCGTGCTTCCCGGCTAGGGATTATTCCTCTGAAGGTTGTGCTGCTTCGCTCAATGCGGCTCCAGTCTATTTCCATTTTTTGAAGAGTTTCCTCGTAAATGAGGTTCAATCCGCTGCCACCATCCATGAGTACCTTGGTAAGTCGAAAGCCATCCACTATTGGACTGAGGACCAATGCGGCTAGTGCTCGGGCTGTTCGGAATTTAGGTTCGTCGCTGGCGTTGAAGGTGATGGCCACGTCGCTCCAAGGATTTGTTGTTGCTACTTGGTAGACTTCGGCAAGGCTGTGGATTGTTTGTTTCCGCATATTGTTTGATGTGAAAGTCTCGAAGGCTGTTGATACCGTACCGGTATTGTTGGTGTGGTTTCGCGGGGCTAGAAGCTCCTCGCCACTTTTAGCCACCTGCCGTAATATCCAACATGCACGAAGGCTATGTGTTGGGGTGGCGCCCTTGGTACTGTGAATTGTACAGGGTTTGCTGAGCCATCCCTCTAGTACGGTTCCGTTCCCTTTAAGGGGCTTCTGTTTTTTGGTTCTTGTACTTGGTGCCTGAGTGTAATGCACCCTTTTGTTGCGGACTGGGGCTATGTTCGGGGCCGGATTATCCCAAAATCTATCTTCGGTTTTCCAGAAACTTTCTATGGCACAGTACTTTCGCACTATGGATGCCAAGTCGGCGAAACGTGTGATTTCATGATGGCTGACGGCGTTCAAGATTCCCCTGTCCGTGCAATTGTTGCAAAAGATCGAGATTGCGTTTTCCTCTCGGCAGTCCTTTATCCGGTCCATGACCAGGAGGAATCTGGCCTAGTAATGATGTACTGTTTCGGCTGGCTCTTGCCGGATTAGAGATAGATCGCATATATGTGGATGGGCGGGCCTAATTGAGTCCGGGACCCTGCCCATCTCGAGGCTCAAGGGCCGAGAAGTTTCCGAATATGGAAGCTTGGAAAGTGGAATGTTGTCCAACGAGTCCGGTCCGATGCCTGACTTTATGTTCAGTGCTTGATCGGAATCCGCTCCTCCGCGGGAATCCGGCATGGAGGGTTCGGTAGCCCGGACACGACTAGTTTTCAATATGGGAGAAGGATCGTCGCGATGTTCCTCCACCACCGTGACGTGGTGGGTAACCTAGGGAGAGTTAATCTCTCTCAGATCGGTTTTAAGCTCGATCCGATTGTAGTCTGTAGCGACTCCCAGGGCGGCGATCCGATCCAAGAGTTCGTTTACTGACGAGAGCTCTGCTGGATCTAACTGCTCGGCGAATTCCGAGTTGACGTGAAGATTGCTCTCAATGACACGAGAGGTCATCGTTGAAGCGGTGGCCGGACAGGCGGTCATAAGAAAACCTCCTAGCCGGATAGTTTGGCCGGCGGCCAAGGCTCCATCGGCGAAGATGCCGTCCTTGAAGACGGGAAGAGGCATCCTTCCTATCGGTGACAGCACAGAGGAACTCTCAATGAAAGCACCAATGTCGGTGTCAAAACCGGCGGATCTCGGGTAGGGGGTCCCGAACTGTGCGTCTAGGCGGATGGTAACAGGAGACAAGGGGCACGATGTTTTACCCAGGTTCGGGCCCTCTTGATGGAGGTAAAACCCTACGTCCTGCTTGATTGATATTGATATTGTGGATGTTTACAAGAGTGGATCTACCACGAGATCAAGGAGTCTAAACCCTAGAAGCTAGCCTATGGTATGATTGTAATGGTTGTTGTTGTGTCCTACGGACTAGAGCCATCCAGTTTATATAGACACCGGAGAGGGCTAGGGTTACATAGAGTCGGTTACAATGGTAGGAGATCTACGTATCCGTATCGCCAAGCTTGCCTTCCACGCGAAGGAAAGTCCCATCCGGACACGGGACGAAGTCTTCAATCTTGTATCTTCATAGTCTTGGAGTCCGGTTGATGATGATAGTCCGGCCGATGATAGTTCGGCCGATGATGGTAGTCCGGCTATCCGGACACCCCCTAATCCAGGGCTCCCTCACCCTTCTTTCGGTTCTGTCCTGCGCCACATTGGTCGGCCCGTGACGCATTTAGGAAAACCCATGGATGACTAGTCATACAAGACAAAGATAGCAGAATTGTGAAGGACTCCGTGTCCACTGAAAAAGCCCACTAGGATTTGTAACCCTAGGTTCTTGGACTAAGGTAACCCCTTTATCTTTGATATTACTATTCATCCAACCTAACTTTAAGGGGCATCCTACAGAATGCTCTACTAGAATCATACTCGTCGATTAGGAAGAGAGGTGTGAGACAATGCGTGAGAGACATGCCTAAAGATAATGTGCGTACATGAGACACATAGGCAGGTCCATGTATATAGAAAGGGTCGATGAGGATTGTGCGTGTGTATGCTTGTGAGAGGAAGAGTGCTTGTGATAAAGGTTAGTGAAAACAGTTGTAAATGGTTACGAGAGGGAGGGATGGTTATATCTAGAGCATGTGTGCGAGAAAGACACCTCGGGAGAGAGTGTGTGAGCATGTGTGAGAGACCACCGATGGAGAGTGAAACTACACGTAAAAGACTGCTGTACACATTGATTAAAGATATAAATTGTATCCAAATATTAGGATGGGATCATGATATTTGCAATTCGCGTAAGGAACGGTCATTGATCCATCAGACATCTAGATTCTATCGAATTTGAGCATGTCTATGTTATTATTCGACACAATTGATCCACATAGTTAGTATTTTGAACTCCAGACAATGCATCGCTTTAGCAATCGAATATAAACGTGAGTATAGTTCATGTTGTGTGTGTAAAGCACATTATACATATGAAAGTTACACAATGAACATTATAAATAGCTACCTATGAACTAGCATACATTTGAATTCAACTTAAGGTGGTTTAAAAAAAATAGAATTCAACATGAAGTCCATTCAATTATTTGAATTTGATATCATGGCATTTGTAAATCATACCTAAATTATGGGGGCACCAATCTTTGCTCTGATTTTGTACCTAATAGCATATGTAGTCGTGTACAAAATAGATTCAAATTTAGCTCCTCCATTCCAAAATAATCATAGTTATAGGATTTTCAAGTGTCAAAATTTCAAAAAGAAGCGGATAATTTAATGAGGTATTCAAACATACAAGGTCAAATATAATGTTGTCTATTTAGGTCAATCCTCATAGTTCAAGAGTACTCTAAACGTGAATGCTTGTGTTTCAAAATTTCGAACGAAGCGCCAAAAGAGCCTCTACTCGCCCGAAACCGCGTGAGACCAATGTTTGGTAGTACAAGGAAATTACTTTTCTAATAACTCCGACCCGTGAAACCTACCGGCCCGACGTCCAAAGGTCTAAACCGGGGTAGGTTTGTAGCTTCATCTAGACACCACACAACCGCCTCCGAAAAACATTCGTACACAATGGCTGCCTAAGCACAAATGCGCGTGGCGGAAATCGCTCCCGTCCACTATTTGGGACACCTGGGATTACCATCCTACCCCCGACTCGCAGTAGGTCCGAAATTTAAGAGGAGGGCAATGTTTGTACTTCCCCCAAATTTCAAACAAGCGCGTCCCATCTTCTGTTCAAAAAAGCCAAAAACAAGCGCGTCCCAGACTGAAACATGGTTCTCCCACCCGTCCCCACGCCCACCCGTTTGATTCCCCATTCATACTCCGTGGGTGCCAAAAATACCTCTCCACCAGCCGCGAAACCCCGGCGTCCTCCGTCCGCCACCCCATCCTACCCATCAGCCGCCGCCCTCCTCCATCACGCTGGAGCCGATACCCCGACGTCGTCGTCCACCGCAACCTCAACCGCAACGCCCTCCACGACTAGTAGTTGAAGCCGAGGCCGAGCGGTCCGTACCCGAGCCAGTTCAACCACGCAGTCCTGCGCCTCACCGCTGCCACTCCAACTTCGCCACCGTCCACCGCACCGAAGCTGTTCCTGCTATGCCGTCCTTCGCCGCCTCGGATCTGCTTCCCCTCCGCTGATATACGGCCACGGAAACACAGTCAACAATTTGTCCATGGGTTTGTCCAAGGATCCACGGCTCTCCAAAACATCGGTTCCCCCGGGAAAAACAAGAAGATCGCCGCGACATATCGACACCACACTGTCAACTGATACGGGTACTCGTCTTCCCTTATTCGTGAAAATCTTATGTGTCTGCTTGCACGGTATTCATCCCACAGAAGACACTAGTTGACTGCTTCTTCTTCATAGTAGATGTTCCTAGTAATTCGTGATGCACAAGGTTTCTCCTCATATACTATTTCACCTTAGCTAGAGGTCCGTCGCCCCCCCTGAATTTCAATTTCTGGCCAGTTGATTCCCAATTAACGGAAGCATTCCCCTGCGTAACAGGCGCTAGTACGCCTATTACACCGGGGAAGCAGCGCCTTGGTGTTTATCTTAGGGGCATGTGTGGCCTAGAGCTACTGGCGCCCGATCTGGAGGTCGACTGGGATTAAAGGGATGGCCTGGGGGTGCTGCCAAGAACGGCGATGGTGTGAGGTCGGGGGGAGGGCGGGGTGGCGGAGGCAGGGGTCTGGGCTGGTGGTCGCTGGCGGTTTGAGAAAGATCGTTAACAGTGACTGGCGGGAGGTAGACGAAGGCCATCTGCCCGTTCCTTATAGATCGGACGGTTCATTAAAAAATCGACTGACCTATTTATTTTCAGTCGACTGTTACCTTAGATATGACCACATGTGGTGGTGTGCTGGAGGAGTACCTGCATTTCCTGTGCTCATATATTACAAACTCATACGGAGTAGAATCTAATTTTGTTTGCCATGCAATGTTATAGAGCTATCATATGTCTACTGTGATTTATATTTCAGCCACCTGCTATCTACTACTTTTACAGTGCACTAGTTCTGCACACACTTCACCCATACTCTCACTATTGTGTTTTTATGCAAGGGTATTTCAGAGTCTGCCTTGAGAGAAGCAGCAAAGAAAAGAGAGAAGTCGTGCCAGCTTTCTTCGCAGGTAGGCACGACACTTTATAGTGTTATAAAGGGTGCAGTGCCAGCAGATGGAGGCGGTAAACGTAGCTTTGGAGTTGATGACCTCGCTCGCAATGAAACACCATCCCAGGTGCTTGCTTTAACTTCGCGGTGTCATATGTGGTTGCATGTTCCATATGGTGTCTAGCTTGTATTCGAAAGGCCGAAGTCAGTCTTTATTAAGATAAGTAAAGATATTTTTTTACATGAACCACCATCCCGTGAGCACCAGAAGACAAATAGCTAGTCAGGGCACTGGCTGAGCCAGTGACAAGTCCAGCAATGACAGGCATCACCTGGAAGCCAACTAAAAAGCCGCGATGGTGGCGAAGCAGCCCACCTCCCACCAGGCTCTCAGGTCCTAGATGATCATGCTCACCACTCCAGCCGGATGTCCTGCTTGTATTGCTTCCAATTTGGTTAAATTGCATCTGCTTAGCTTACACATTATACCTTTGAATATGACATGCCTTTCTGTTTTTGGTACATACTAGTACATATGTGTATTAACCATGTTCTTACATCAAACTAATGTTCTTGTGTATCCGTCATCAATCACTTATGATGAGGCAGGCAAGCAAGTGGACTACTCATTTAAAGAATGCAACGTCAGCCTCCCAACATGATTCTCAAGAAACAGCAATGCTAGATGAAGATAGTGAACGTAGCTCTGTAGTTGATTACAACATTTCCCCTACACTAGCATCGCAGGTGCTTGCTCTAACTTGGCAGCGTGATATGTGGTTGCATGTTGCATATGGTGTCTAGATTGTAATTCTTCCAATCTGGTTAAACTGCATGTGCTAGTCTGCTTAGCTTATACATTATACCTGTTAATGTGACATGCCTTCCTGTATTTAGTACATAGTACATCTGTCTATTAAGCATGTCCTTACATAAAACTATTGTTTTTTTGTATCCCACATCAATCAATATGACGAGACACCTTTAGTATATGCAGTGTGATATTAGTTGCATCTTTCATATGATTTATAGCATGCGCTGCTTCTAATTTGTTGAAATTCCATTTATGATGGGACACTTTTAACTCGGTAGAGTCATATTGGTTGCATCTTTCATGTGGTGTCTAGCTTGCATTGCTTCTTATTTCTTGGAATGGTTTCTGCTTAGTTTACACAAACAGTTGTGAACATGCCATGTCATCCTGTTTTTCCTACATATTCCATCCTGGTATCATGTGTCTGCCTTACATCAAAGTAGTGATTGTCAGTATCATGCATGAATGAGTTCTGAAGAGAGAATTTGATTGCTTTTTCTTATCGGTTTTACTTGACAATTCAAAATCAATAAAGCGGAAGGAAGTTAGCAAGATAGCGGATAAAGGCGCTCCTTCCGAATGGAGGGCCTCTACAGTTTCTACTCCTCCACACCCCCAAGATGATTTCCAAGACAACACATGCATAGACACTCAACAAAGTTGTGTTTATCATGAGCACGTCCCCCCTAGTGCACCATCACCGGGGCTCCCTCTAACTTGGCACTGTTATATGTGGTTGCATGTTATGTGTGATGTCTAGCTTGTATTGCTTCTAATTTTGTTGAATTCCATCCGCTTACTTTACACGTTATACTTGAATAAGACACGTTTCCTGTTTCTAGAACATACAATATCTGTCTATCACACCATGTTCTTACATAAAATTACTACTGTTGTGTAACCTACAACAATCACTTATCATAAGACACGTTTGACTTCGGAGTGTGATATAGGTTACATCTCTCATTCTTTTCTAGCTTGTACTACTAATTTGTTGAAATGGCACTTATGACTAGACAGTTTTAACTTGGTAGAGTGATATTCGTTGCATCTTTCATATGGTGTCTAGCTTTCATTGCTTCTAATTTGTTGAAATGCCTTCTCCTTAGTTTACACATCATAAGCTATGAATATGCAATGGCACTAATGACGAGAGACCTCTAACATGGTAGTGTGATGTTGCTTGCATCTTGCATATGATTTATTTCTTGTACTTCTTCACATTTGTTTAAACGCCATTTATGATGAGACATTGCTAACTTGGCAGAGCGATATTTGTAGCATCTTTCATATGGTGTCTACCTTCCATTGCATTGCTTCTAATTTGGTGAAATGTCTTCTGCTTAGTTTACACATCATAGCTATGGTTATCTCTTTCGTCCTATTTTTCGTACATATTACATCCTCCTATCATGTGGTTGTCTAACATCAAAGTTTAGTTCGTCTGCATCACGCATCAATTTGTTCTGAAGAACTAAATTGTTATTCGTTTTTCTTGTCGGCTTGACTTAACATGGCACAGAGAAAGATGAAGAAACACAGAATGGCAGGGAATGAGAAGAGGATGAATCCTGCAGATTCTGTTGGTACTGATGGTGCAATAGAAGGGCAAAGTCCAGCGGAAAATTCTACAAACAGGGCATCCCATGCTACACGAGCTGCACAAAAAGCCAAACAAAAACAAATAGCTGCCACCAAACAAGCAGAGACAGCCCTAGTTCTTGCAACACCTACCACAGTACTGCCAGCTGCACGAGTTACTCGTCCGTCAATTGAGCTAGCAACACGTTCCCAAGCTCCCTTGCCACCTGACACTACTTCCCAAGCACTCTTGACACAAGACGAGTTGGCAATATCAGATGAACCTTGTGAGCTTTAACAATAAGAAGGTAGTTGCTGGAGTCAAGTTACAGTTGCATGCTTCTTTATATGTAGTCTCACAGTTTGATGTACACTAACACTTCCTATGTTCGTTGTTGGACTAGCACATAGGCGCAAGAGCAAACAAACATCAGGGATAATGCTTGATAGGTTAACTAAATCTAGAGGAGGAAGAATGGAGATCCGTTTTGAGGCAGGTTTTAAAAAGGCCACGTGATGCTATAGAGTCAGCCAAGTTAGTATCAGAGGCAGCGGTTGCCGTTAGGTGTCATGTACATGTCCTCCCAACATGGATTCAGTACATGAATGACAAAGACGAAACCCAGTTCAACACCTTCCTCGACCATTTATCTGTAAGTATGGTTATGTATGGAAACTAGTAATATCGTCTTGCTCTGTCCCATACTTTCTAGGTTGCTGATAATGAGACTCCCATAATTTTCAACAGATGAGGTTCAAGTTGGATAGCCAAGATGATGCAACCAGACAAGCTTGCACCCATGTTTTCAAGTCTACTCTATGACAGTATCGGTATAACTTGAGGAAAACTCACTTTGAAGGCAAGGCTAACAGTGAACTTTCCCAAACATCTCCAGTGGAAAATATATCGGATGAAGACTGGAGGGGCCTTGTTAAACACTGGTCTGATCTGAAGTATCAGGTACATTATATATATATATATATATATATATATATATATATATATATGATCAGATCACATGTTGAAGTCCTATTTACGCATGTGCCACACAAATCTATCTTCTTGTAGGTGATCTGTTCAAAGAACAAGGCCAACCGTACGAAAGTGAAATTCCAACAGATGATAGGATCTCGTAGCTATATTGCACACTGCGAGGCTCTTGTAATTAGCTGCTATTTCACTCTTTTCGCTCTACCATATTATCAGATCTATATTGACTTGTTCGAAATGCAGAGGAAAGCCCGCAAGTACCAAAAATTACCTGAACCAAATGCGTAGGAAATCTCCAAGGACTGTCACACCAGCAAGAAGAAGGGCATGACTACACCAGTCAAAGTCGCTGTTGTAAGTCCTTAATCCTCATGCCTTTTAACTACTACTTACTCTGACTTGTGCCTTGAACTGCATGGTTTGCAGCCAATGTCTATTACTCTTTTCAATTTTATAATCAATTGTCTTAGCATATCATTGCACCTTACAAGGTTTAAAAGAGAGGAGTGATGTTCCTTTGATCTTGACCCGTAATCTAGTTCCGTGCTGGACTTGCCCACACAATGTTACAATTGCTTGTTTGTCTGTTCTCAGTTGTTTTGTGATATGAATGATGTCATACTATGCTGATCGTATTATAAACTTCATCTCTTTATCCTTAGCCCTCAATACAATGTGAAGAAATAGACAATACATTAGCAATGGTACATGGTCATATGTTTGGAACCTGGTTTTATTATGTACTTTGCAATAAAATACAACTAATATTTTACATGGGTTCACTAGAATAAGTTATGTATATAGACCAAAGCTATTTTGTTTGGTTTTGCTGCCTCCTTAATATCTTCTGTTCTAGTACTACTAATGTAAAAACTCAAGTTTTCAAGGAGCTATGGAAAAAATGGTGGAACCGCCACCTTCAGAAGGTGGCGAGGCAACTATAACCGCAATGCCAGCTCTTGCTGCAGTGGGTCAGTACCTGTCCACTAACAGTGCCAAAAGCAGGTTCCTACGTAATACTGGGTTGGTTGTTAAGGCAATCTCGTCCAAATTGCCTCATGATCAAGATATGCAAGCTCAAAGCAATGTTGTATCTGCGCTCCAGACACAAGTCCATTCCCTAACAGAGACCCTTTGTGAAACAAGGAGAGACATTGTTCGATGTCGTCAAGATATGCATGGTTTTGAAACTAGACTATCAGACATTTGCTATGTTGTTCAGGAGCCTAGGAGAAATGAAGGCGAGGGTTATGGTGCTCCATCGGACAATACATCATGAAAACGTAGTAGTCAGGTCAAATGAATTGAGCTTCTGAACTTCTGGTGGTGCATTTATCTGCTAGACTATTAAGTTTTATGCCAACCTTCCTTTTGTTATATAGTTGTAATTTGTTTTTGTGCGATACAAAATTTGTTCTTAACGTGCAGCCACCGGCTGAAGAAAACAACAACCCATTTTTGTATAGTGTAGGGTGTTCCCCATATTTGCACTAGTGGCGATCTTTGATGCCGAGTGGATGTAATCTGTGCAATCGCCTTAATAGCCTAGCGTTAGTTTCAGCCTTATTTATTTCCTAGTCTTCCTTTTCCCTGGTTTGTTAGTGGTCGTAACAACCATGGGCCATATACGGGCCGTAGGATCCATGGGTCTCCTACGGGCCATCGATAAATGGGCCTCCATCAGGGCCGTAGAATCGGTGGGCCTCGGGTCGTCGGATAAATGGGTCTACATGGGCCGTAAACGGGCGTAATTGGTATCGGCCCAGCACGGTAATGGACCGTTAACAGGCCGGAGGACAGCAAAGGCTTAATTCTATCACAGGCATAACGGGTCGTTAATGGGCCAGAATATAGGACGGGCTGGAAACGGCGCAATGGGTTAACATGCCAGAAACGGGCCGACTCTTGCCATGGGCCGAATTTGGCTCATTAGGGGAACAAGCCAGAAACGGGCTGAAAGTAATCGAGGGCCGGAAAGGAGCCCAAGAACGTATGGGCTGTCAATAGGCTGAAAGCTAACACGGGTTGGAAACAACGCAATGGGTTAACAGGCCAGAAACGGGCCGACTCTTGCCATGGCCCAAATTTGGCCCATTAGGGGAACATGCGAGTAACGGGTCGGAAGTAATCGAGGGCCAGAAAGGAGCCCAAGATCGTATGGGCCGTCAATAGGCCGAAAGCTAACACGGGCTAGAAACGGCCCATGTGAATCACGGGTCGTTAATGGGTACAAAGAAAATTACTATTCATTATGGGCTAGAGTCACCATGGGCCTCTAATGGGCCTAAAGATATGAAGGCCTCATGTGGGCTGAAAGACATCATGGGCCATACATGTGCCAAAAGTGAAATGGGCGGGTGTTATATTCGACGGCCCACATGACGTTGTTGGGCCGATTTCCGTTAGGGCCTAACAGGCCGTGAGTTACCGGGCCATAAAATGGGCTATTTGCAAAGAGACCGTAAACAAGCTTTTCATGGGCCAGCCCGTTAACTTTTGACCAAGTCAAACGGGCCGGCTTTGTAAGCTAAATGGGCCAGTGGTGGGCCATGGCACGTGTCAACATATCATAGGCACCTATCTGACCCACGAACGAGCTGACACGTGTTTCGTCCAGCCAATAAGAATTTTACACGTGGAAATTTCCCATTGGTCCGGGCTGTTAACGGGTTATTGGATCCAAAACCCGACCCGATAGCTTAACGGCGTTCCGTTATGGTGGATCCACGTGTCGGTCACCCTTGACGAAAGCACTTCTATGGTGCACGATTTATCGTCATGGAAGTGAACACTTCCGTGATGATAATTTTGGTAATGTCATGCAACACTTCTATGACAGCACAGGTATGACTATCTTGAATCTGTTATAAAATCGTCATGGATGTACATGCATGACAGAAAATGCGACCTACTGCGACAAACACATATCATCACGGAAGTGTATTTTTTTTGTAGTGAATGCAATAAGAACGATGACATGATGTAGACAAGATCCATTTATCTATTGCGGCTGATATGGATCCCATCTTTTTATCCTTAGTAGCAACGATACATACGTGTCGGTTCCCTTTCTGTCCCTGGGATCAAGCACCGTAAGATCGAACCCACTACCGGGCACCTCTTCCCATTGCAAGATAAATAGATCAAGTTAGCCAAACAAAACCCAAATATCAGAGAAGAAATATGAGGCAACAACAGATCACGCATATGAGAGATCAAAGAAACTCAAATAACTTTCGTGGATATAAAAATATATAACTGATCATAAACTCGAAGTTCATCAGATCCCAACAAACACACCGCCAAAATACTTACATCATATGGATCTCCAAGAGATCATTGTCTTGATAATCAAGAGAGAGAGAGAGAGAGAGAGAGGAAGCCATCTAGCTACTAACTACGGACCCGAAGGTCTACAAAGAACTACTCATGCATCATCGGAGAGGCACCAATGTAAGTGGTGAACCCCTCCATGATGGTGTCTAGATTGGATCTGGTGATTCTAGACTCTGCGACGGCTGGATGAAAATTTTGTCGACTCCCCTAGGGTTTATAGAATATTGGGGTATTTATAGAGCAAAGAGTCAGTCTAGGGGGCACCCGAGGTGGGCACAACCCACCAGGGTGCGCTTGGGCCTCCTGGCGCGCCCTGGTGGGTTGTCCCCTCCTCGAGACTCCCCCAGGTGCAACCAGGGCCCAACTTCTTCCTTCTGGTCCATAAAAAATCATCGTAAATTGGCGTGGCATTTGGACTCCGTCTGATATTGATTTCCTGCGATGTAAAAAACATGCAGAAAATAGCAACTGGCACTTGGCACTATGTCAATAGGTTAGTACCAAAAAGATATAAAATGACTATAAAATGATTGTAAAACATCCAAGATTGATAATAAAACAGCATGGAATAATAAAAAATTATAGATACGTTGGAGACATATCAGTACTTGACCGAACGATCCAGAAGTACAATCGCAGTAGTTCTCCATTTACTACCTTTAGCCGAACTAGCGGAACGTAAGGTGGTAAGCATAGGAGCCGGGCAACCCAACTATAGACCAAAGACATTATTCGGAACCGATGCATATAATGCAATATCCGGGACGCCGAAGAGTTCCCTATAGGTGTTCGGACTTTAGGATCTGCAAGGCCGAATATAGCCCCGGGAGCAAAGATCGGGCTAAAGCACGTACGTCAATCAGAAGTAAGGAGGGAAAACATTAAGTACCTGAATAAAAGGTGCTGATCATTTGCTTCCTTTATATCGTTATAGAGACATGTTTAGACATATAATGCCATGAATAATGAGGTCATGTTACATGCCAAAAAATTTACATAAGGGAAAGGTTTACACAGGGCCTAAAAGTAGTGGTTAGAAGATCCCTATGGTACCCTGCCACACGTCTGCACCATTTCTCCTTAGTGGTGGATCCTTTTAAAGGAAGAATAGATGGTTGTCTGCAAAGAAGAGATAGAGGGACCAAGGAGGGAGCCCTCATGCCACCGTGCGACTTTGAGGTTTTCAAAAGAACCTGCAGTGAAATTAAAAAAAGGGAAAAAAAGGTATGTGAGGTCCCAATAGGGTCAAGCCGTACTATGGACCTTTCCTGCATTGTGCCTCCAATTTTGCCCAAGGTATTTTAAGTGCGTAGTTATGTATGTGCGGTACATATGCCGCAGCCTTATAGGGCATTTGACGGAGGCAGAATTGCTATTCAAGGTCCGCGTGCACCGAGCTATCTGCATGAGGTGCGGACCTGACTTTTTTAACAATGTCATTGGTCTTGATGGCCGATGAATTGTTCGGCTTGATGAGGCCACCATATACCTCAGCTGCAGGGGTTGCGGTGTGCTCTTCGGTTCGAAGGGAGGGCTCCATGTTTCCATTGACTATAATGACGCCCCGCGGTCCAGGCATTTTAAACTTCAAATAAGCATAGTGCATGACCGCATTGAAACGGGCAAAAGCGGTTCGTCCGAGCAGTGCATGATAGTCACTGCAGAAAGGGATGATATCAAAGACCAGTTCTTCACTACGGAAGTTGTCCAGAAAGCCGAATACCACTTCAAGTGTTAATGAGCCCGTACAACGGGCCATCACGCCTGATATCACTCCTTTAATGGTAGTGTTGCTTGGCTTGATTCTTGATGGGTCGATACCCATTTTGCGGACAGTATATTGATAGATCAAGTTAAGGCTGCTACCGCCGTCTATAAGGACTCTAGTGAGATGATATCCGTCGATGATAGGATCGGGGACCAGGGCGGCCAAACTCCCGTGACGGATACTGGTTGGGTGATCCCTGCGATCAAAAGTGATCGGACAGGCTGACCATGGATTGAACTTTGGGGCGACAGGCTCTATGGTGTAGACGTCCCTTAATGCACGCTTGCACTCCCTTTTGGGTATGTGAGTGACATAGATCATGTTTAGTGTTTTTACTTCAGGGGGAAACTGCTTCTGACCCCCGGTGGAGGAGGCGATTAAGGCACGATGAAGCCTATGATGGGTGTAGTTCGGAGGTGAAACTTCTGTTGTTTCGAGCCTGTTGCATAGTTCAATGAAGTGTTGAGCCGTATGTCATCGGGAAACTCCCTCACATGTGTTAGATGATTCGTAATCAAATGACTTGACAATCCATCACTATGGAATTTCTCCATGTGGGTTTCTCCAATGTGATCAAATGCAGTGCCACAAATATTTTGTATTCTCTTAGTCTTGCAACATTTAGCGTCTGTGTTATAGATGTTCTATATCATCATCAGTGTTCATCATAACATACATCACATTCACAATGGAAGTATGGCCTTTATGTTATTCATAACATTGAACAACTATTGTTCCTTTATGAACAACCTCCTTGCATCAAGCATTGTTCAATGGGCTAGAGTGTACAAAACTCTAAAATGAATTATGAAAACAAATACAAAGGTAATACGTTAACGGGAATTATAGTAACTTTTACAAAGTTTCCATCATGTATATTAACGTCATTGTCCGCTAGTCATTTTAGGCCGTACTAGTTCTTGCATTGAGTTGCAACATCATGCAATCCAACCGGTATTCTTGTGATCAAATTTAACCACAATACCAAAGAATTAAGTGATTAACAGTTTTATCACAATTACTAAGAATTACATTTTCTTGACCAGCCTTCTCTACATCTGTAACTTGTATGGCATTCATACCTGAGCTTGACATTCCAGTATTCTTTCTCTCTGCCTTTTTACATCTTATAGGTTTACTTTCAATATTTCTCCTACTCACAGAACAAGCACCCAACTTTAAGAGCAGTGTGAGCCATAGACTTCCTAGGCGTGTAACTCTCATTAACACCCTTCAAACTTGTCCTTTCTCTTTAAGTTGTTGTTTTATTCACCATCGTCTTATGACTGATGTTCTTCTAGATCCTACTCATTCAGTCTTTAAGAATACTAAACATATGACTCGAACTTGCAAACAAACATTGCTTTGGATATCACATATCGTTTAGCGTTTGTTTATTTTGAAAACAATTTTTGGTTCCAAGAATATACATAACTATCCTAAAATATTTTGAAGTTTGGGTTTCATGGAAGCAAGAATGCTACACTTGACTATGGTAGAACTCTAGCCTTTTGGATCAAATGACACGAGTCTCATTATCTATAGCATCAGCAGGGGAGTATTGAAAGCATGCAATAAGACAGTAGTCCTTCTCGACACTCTTAAGGACGATCCTCATAATACGTTATCAATCGTAAAATTTTAATCAGATAATTTAAAATAACTAATCAATTTCAACAAGGAAGGTGGAACCGTGAGCCACTATTCTACAACTATAAAGCAAATTACACTTAGACAAGGTTTATAATTAATTGCTCTAGTGCTTAAATAATTTTAAAGTGCGATGCCACTCAAATGAACATCTCTCATAATTGATAGTGAGTGATTCAAGACCCATGTATAAATTCCTAGCCATTGATGGTAGCATCAATGATGATGAGAATCTCAACCGATAGGCCAACTTGCTGATCACATCTCTATGTGACTCTTATTCATCTTCGATGGATGTGTAACGAGCTCAAGGGCTCTCTTGGCAAGAATGTCAAGATAATCAAGTTATCTTTTTGCATGGTTTGACCACACCGACCTCATATGGTTCAAGTCATTTGTACCCATGGTAGCATGGTGGCCCCAAAGTGATATGTTTTTCAGGCGGGGCTATACTTGGGAGAGCACTAACTACTTGATATTGTACCGATCACCCTAATAAAAAAGACTAATGTGCAATCAAAAGGGTGTAAAATAAGGGTAACATCTTAGGAAATTCAAAAATAGCATGATATGGTATAGCCCCATCAGTCGGAGAAGTCCTCTTCGTCTTCGCAAAGGTTTAGCCATAGGTGTTGTTGTGGTAGTAGAAAAACGCTGCCATGGCAGCAGTTTTAACAAAAACATATTTCTATAAAAACTGTCTGTCGTGGCAACCTGAAAACGTTTCATGGCAGCAATTTTGAAAATCTATGTCGTTGCAGTATTTTCTTCAACTTTTCTTCTCCGCCTTCATTTACAGCCTTCTGCACCATGGTCCTCCTTCGCAAGCTTGTCACCACCATATGTAGTTACTACTTATCATCGACATCTCTATAGCTACTAAATAAAATTGTATTATATCAAAGTTGACACACCATAATAATCATATGACTCCAGCCAACATGTCTTACCATGGCACACAGGTCATGTTAAATATTGCAGAATATATGCATCTCATACAAAATCTCATCTCTATGACGAAGGCTATACCACATCACATGCAACCTTCAAAACCAAGTTAGACGCCAGTAATCAGTTTATGCAAAAAATATATTTTACATGGCTTCTAGGGTTTTTGAACAAACTCTAGCTACCTATCATCAAGTATGATTATTCAAGTTGATAGATTAACTTCGCGAGGTGTATGAAGTAAGAGACTCTATTAAAGATATGTATCCCTATACTAAACTTCGTCATATGCATGACCCATGTGTAGATCGAATCTACACACCCTCTAGTTTTGCGAACATTCATCTTTCTTGACTAAAGTGAAACCCAAAGAACTGAAGCACTTCTTTGATTTGATCAACCATCATACTAAGAGCACTATAGAAGGATCAAAGATTGCCAGAACTTTGTAACAAAGTTTGCACGATGCTGCCAAAATGAGAAGAGCGCAAATTCAAGGGAAGCAACAAAAACAACAAGTAGAAGATTGCATCTACTAACAATAGATCTTATCTTTTACTCGCGCAAATTTTATTAAGCAATAGAACTCATCTACTACTCATTTTTTAGCAATAGATCTAATCTACTAAGAAAAATGTTTTGTGAATTGCCCACACAACACATGTGTTCTAGGTTGTAACCTGCATCCACACATAGATCGCTCATGAGGACACTGCTGGGAAACATAATAGAAAACAAGAACAAATCTCCCTATGAATCAAGTTCCTAGGATCATTATGAAGATGCAAGTATAGATTGAATTGCTCGCCAAGTAACGCAATGGAGAGGAGAGTTGGTGAAGCGAGTTGATGCATATTCCTGCAGCTAAGATTTACAACCTCCCATTCACAAGAATTTTCCCCCTTGAACAATCCCCCGAACAAAGATTGAAAGCACGGTCTCTCTATAGATTGCACACATACGAAATTCCTATCTGGCAGTGCTTTGCCATCCAGAACTAGATGCTGCCGGAGAACTAGGAGGGATGGAGGAGCCTTACGACGGGGAGGAACTTTTCATGTGGAGAGAGAGATAGATTGATAGATAGAGTGGGGTGCATCCCACATGCAGAAAGATGTGTTCTAGGGGTTGCCCTGCCTCCGTATTTATATGTGTAAGCCTAAGGTCGCAACTTGGAGAGGGGGATTCACCGAAGTCGGTATGGTTCACGAGGCGGAATCCTCCTTAGACTCAAACAAGCAACACCATAAGACTTTTCGTTTCAGAATCGTTGAGACTCTTGTCGTTTCTTGCCTGGCCCCCAAAGCAACCCTTTATGCACTGGCCTAACACCTTGTGAGCCTTGCCACTTGGCCTAGACAAGTTAGTTGTGCACCAGTGACCCTCTAGAATTATTTTGAAGGTTTCAGAACCTTCTAGACCCTGCCATGACCTCCCAGAAAATTTTCGGGAACAACTGATACAACCTGAAAATCTTTCGGTGCTCATTCTCTCAAAACTATTTCCATTATCTCTGAAACTTTTCTGGTGACTTTATCTCGAGATCCTAACCATCTAGTAATCAACAGATCAATGGCCCTTAAGTGTGTGTGGCCCTATAGGGTGAAATATAGACTTATCCAAAACTCTTTCCGATCAAATCAATAACGGAGCCGTGGACATCCATATTGACCCATGTACCCACACGAATGATATTCCAGTGAACATTTAGTTATCATGTATTATTACTTTTGCTTTGCGATACTTTTAAAAGCCCAAGGTGAGATATATTGGCATCCCCATGAATCAACACATGATCACAATGCTAGTTTTCTCGTTATTGGTTTTATTCTCTTTTCTCATTCACGTGGTCCAGCATCCCCATGAGAAAGTCACACTGTGTTTGGCCGAACAATGATGGATATGATTACACTGAGATGGCCCTAAGAATATATCTTCATCGTTGGAGGAGCAAATCTCAATCTTGAGCTATCAAGAATCTTCTCATACTTCACCGATGCACATGTAAGTTGTCGTTATGATCACCTTGTTACGGTTGACTTTAAAACGAGCCCAAAGTACATCATCTGGTACGAAGATATTCCCTCCGTAAAGAAATATAAGACTATTTAGATCACAAAAACTTGATACTCTCATGACCTAAGAAATTATGCATATGTTAACTTCTTCTGTGTTATGAACTATCAACTTGTGATGAAAGGAACTCATGGTATAACAATCAACTTGGATCAATTCAACACAAGTGTTATTTTAACATTGTGCCCTCAAAATTGTCGGCATCATCATAACTATGTCCATGACCAGGAAAAATAAAACAATCGTGCAATACTTGATCTAGTCCTAGGGACACACTAGTAGAAAATGGGACATTTGTCCCGGTTCCAAAGGCCCATTAGCCTTGGTTCTGGAACCGGGACTAAAGGGTCGGGACTAAAGCCCAAAATCTTTAGTCCTGGTTCGCTTACGAACCGAGACAGAAAGGGCTCCATGTGGCCGCTGCGGGTCGCCCGGGCAGGAGGATCTTTAGTCCCGGTTGGTAATACCAATGGGGACCAAAAGGCACCCACGCGTCAGCATATGGCAGGAGTAGGGTTTTTTATTTTTATTTTGAAGGAGTGGGGGGTAGGGGGTTTTGGAGGGTTAATTTAGGGGTTTCATATATTGTGTTAGCTAGCTAATAGAGAGAAGTGACCTCTCTTTATCTCCGTGCTTGGTCGATGCTAGCTACTATACGCATAGAGAGAACTCGACACGCTAGCTAGTAAGAAAATGAAGGAACCATTAAGTACACAAGATCGTCATGAACATATACACAGAGAGGTGACCTCTCTTTCTTCGAGAGATTGGTCGAACAACAAGTTTTCGTATATCTATCCGACGCTACTAGCTACATATATACAATATAAGATCTCTTACAAACCCTAACATCTAAGGTCTATTTCAACTTCGACATGGTACTCTCTAGCTTTATTTATGACGTGGTCAAGAAAGAATCTTTCCAATTCCTCTTGAATAGCTTGTATGCGATCATATCGCAGGAGTTCATCCCGCATCTGCCACATCTAATTTAAAGAAGTGGGCCAATATATATATATATATATATATATATATATATATATATATATATGAATGAATGAAACTCAACACAAATGATGGTAATAAAATAAAATTGTGAATTCTTTTGTTTATGTACATCATATTGTTTTCAGAGTAGCCCCGCTTAGAGGTCGTCGAGTTGTAGATGAACTCGCAAACATAGTATCCACAAAAATCATTCCCGGCTTCCTACCACAAGCACTTTACGAGAAATAGAGTTCAATCAAACTGATAATCAAGCATGCTAAATGGTATTGATGAAACTAGCTAGAATCAATGGGAGATGCGTGGAACTAGCTAGTAGTACTTACTTTCAGGTGTTTAAATTGCAGCTCCGTAGGCAGTCCCGGCGTAATTACGGTGAAGTCTTTCCAAACCCCGCCAGACAAAGAGAATAATTACTTGATATCAGGAAATGAACAAAGTTGCCGATATGGTGCGATAATGATCGATTGAACTTACTTCTGGAGCATTTCAGTCATGTCCGCATACTCCTGGGGATCTTTTCTTCTCGAGTCTAAGATAGTTACTATTCCAGCTTCAAGCTTAATCTCTAACAATATAAAGTGGAATCTACGCACGCATGCATAACTCATCAATTACATTACTATAATTAACCTCGAGTAAGGGAAAGCGAATATGCACAAGACAGTAACACTCACTTGAAGTTGTAAGGAAAGAGTATTTTATCTTTGTTTTGATTTTTAAGCAACGATTGTAGCAAGTTGTCCTATGTTTCTGCAACATTGTGTTTGACCATCCATTCATGTATGATATTTGGGTTAATGAACCCAATGTCATAGATATCTGCTTTTCTGTATTCGACGATCTTCAACCTGCATCATATAGTGAGGATAATTATATATACATGCAATGATAGAGCTGAGTTATATATAGAGACTTAATTATTATAGAAGGAGTACTTACAGATGGTAGGAAGTCATGAGTGTTTTGTCGAGCGCCTTTTGATTGTATAACTGGAATAACTCGTCAAATTCAACATTCAAAATATCCATTCCAACGAGGCCATGCTCCTCTTTAATTCTCATCGTCAAAGTATGGTTCCCAAACTGGTGGCATCTTTCCATGTACCATTCATGGAGTCTTCGCATCATCGTTGTTACAGGAGGATGATCAGGTTTGACGAGAGGCTTCCCTTACTGGAATCTGAATTCGTCCACCTCCATGGTTTCAAACTCTATATTATCGGTCAGGTAATCAGCAGGATTGGTACCGGGCACCATCCGTGGATGATTAGTGACGATATCGCTAGACACCTTGAGCGGGGGGCACGTTTTTTTCGCCTGTTCGCCGAGCTGGGGAATTTTTTCCCACTTCTTCGTTCTGCTAACCTTGCATCGCTACAAGTACTTCTCGACTGCTCCGCTTCCTTATATGCCTATTTAATAATGTGCACATAGTTGGAATCCGGCGGAGGCGGTGGTGGTCGCTTCAGGGCATCGATAGTCTGCTTCACTTTCACTGGATCTATTGTTTCCTTCGGAGGTGGAGGTTTCTGTGCAAAAAAGTCCCTCACTTGGGCACGACTGATGTCCTCGTTTTCCTTGTCAGTCCTCTCATATGGTAAGTTTTCCGGAGCCTTGAGAGATGGACCGTATTTGGATTGCTTCCCTCCTCTTCTTGTACTGCTAGCCACCGGAGCGGTGGCCTCTCTCTCCTCCGTTGCTGACGCTGCAGAGTCCGTTGACACGTCGGAGGAGGCAGAGTGCTCTGATGCCCTGGAGGAGGCGGAATTCTCCGACGTGTCGGATGAGGCGGAGGAGGAGCCGTAGTGCCCTCACGCGCCGGAGGAGGCAGAGTGCTCGTCGAAGGAGGCGAAGAAGGAGCCGGAGTGCAGTCACGCGCCGGAGGAGGCGGAGTGCCCTGATCACTTGCCGGAGGAGGATGCCGAGGAGGAGGTGGAGTGCCCTGAGGAGGAGGAGGAGGCGGACGCGTCCAGTTTGGAAGCTTGATGTACTCCTTCCGCCATAGACATGGAGTCTTCAGAGCAAGACCCAGCTGAATCTCCCCTTCACCTGTACGGTGGTCAAGCTCGAGCTCCTCAAATCCCTCCATTACTTCATCCACCATCACAACAGCATAGCCATATGGAATCAGACAACAGTGAAAAGTTCCATCGGGTTGAGGTGGTGCAACAGTGCCGACAGGCGCCTTTATGGTGATAATTTGCCATTTCATCATAAGTTGGCAATGGTGAGCCTCCGTGATAGCATCCACGGGGTAGCTCGGAGCCGTGAAGTCAAGCTGCTGAACAAGCTCCATGGAAGCCATGTTGCTTCTCCGCTGAGATGGCGGGGTAGCTTCTGGGGTAGCTTCATGTCGCTGAGATGGTTGGTCGGTAGCTCGCTGGCTCTCAACTTGTTCCTCTAGCTTTAGTACTCTTGCATTGAGCTTATGTATATCGCTCAGCTCCTGTTTCTTCTTCCTCTCCCGGGTTTTGTAACCGCCTGCACCGGGAAACCCAATCTTCCACGCAATGGAGCCTGGCATGCCTCGTGTTCGTCCAGGGTGCTCGAGATTTCCGAGGGCCTTAGTCAGCTCGTCATTCTCTCTGTCAGGAATGAATGTCCCTTCCTGCGCTACCTTGGTTGCTGTCTGATGCTTCGTGATGGGTATTGCAAGTTGCTCGTCTGTCCAATGACACTTCCCTATTTTAGGGTACAAAGTTCCCCCAACCCCGAAAAACCAAGTCCTTGAACGGTCCGGACAGTTCAATATCTCTGCTTCGACCCCTTTAGCAATTAGGTCATTCTCAGCTTTGTCCCACAACAACCCGACTTTGAGGTAGCCTCCTAACCCCGTGCGATGGTGATACAACTTCTTTGCATTGTTTATCTTGTTCATCTCTGACATTTTCTTACTCTTGTTCGATGTCTTGTAGGCCACAAATGCGAGCCACTGATTTCTTCTCTTCTCAAATTGGTCGGTGAATTTTGGAGTCTTCCATTTGTCGACAAACGTTGATTTCAACTCTTTTTTCCAGCTCCTGAATATATCTGCCATCTTCTTAAGAGCACACGCCTTGACCAGTGGCTCTATTACTGGCTTATTCGGATCCTCCTCTGGTAGTAGGGTGAAATTTGCCTTCAGTGAGGTCCAAAGATCATCTTTCTCTCTATCGGTGACATAAGAAACTTGAGGGTCTTCTTTCTTAGGCTTATTCCATAGCTAGATGCTGATCGGGATGCTGTCCCTAAAGATAGCTCCGCACTGAGCAGAAAATGCTTCCTTGGTCCGCCTGGGTTCAATCGGTTGGCCATCATCCGCGATTGTCGTGATCATGAACCTTTCATCCGGGTGCAACCTTTTCTTTGGGCCTCGTCTCGTTACCGGTGTTTGGCTCGATCCATAAGGCTATAAAATAAGAAAGAAGAGTTAATATATGTACATACCAAAACAATTAATGCATCAATTAGCTAGTCAGCATAGGCTTAATTAATATATATACCTCGCCAGACTTTGCAACAGCTGATCCCGACTCCATTCGGTCACCGGAGCCATCATCACGGTCTCCTTCTTCCACCGGCATTCGGTCGTCGGAGCCATCATGATCATGACTTTCCTCCTCCATTGTTTGATCACTGGAGCCTACTTCATCCTCTCCTTCCAGACCATCGGTGTCGTTGAGAAACGACAAGACATCACCTCCACCGAAGATTATATCCCCCAACAACTATTCTTTTTCCAAGTCTCTTTGTTGATCCATAGTTTCTGCAAATATTACAACATGTCAATTAATATACAAACATGAGAGATGGATATATTAGTGGCAAACATAGACCTAGTTAGCTAATCACAATAAGGAATATTAATTAGTGGCCTCGACGCTTCTACGGCTTGGGCTGGCCTCGACAATGCTTCTAGGGTTTGGGGTGGCCTCGACGACAACGCTCTTTTAACTCAGTAAATTTGGGTGGCCTCGATGCTTCTAGGGTTTGGGGTAGCCTCGGCAATGCTTCTAGGGTTTGGGGGTAGCCTCGACGCTTCTAGGGTATGGTCGGGCGAGAGGGGGTTGATCAACGTCTCCCCTCATGTTGAAGAGTGATCCATCTCCATCGTATCTACTTTTCCAAACACTTTTGCCCTTGTTTTGGACTCTAACTTGCATGATTTGAATGGAACTAACTCGGATTAACGTTGTTTTCAGCAGAATTGCCATGGTGTTATTTTTGTGCAGAAATAAAAGTTCTCGGAATGACCTGAAACTCCATGGAGAATATTTTTGGAATTAATAAAAAAATACTGGCAAAGAATCAAGACGAGGGGGCCCACACCCTGTCCACGAGGGTGGGGTGTGCCTTCCCCCTGGGCACGCCCCCTGTCTTGTGGGCCCCCTGAGGCTCCACCGACCTCAACTCCAACTCTATATATTCACATTCGGGGAGAAAAAATCAGAGAGAAGGATTCATCGTGTTTTACGATATGAAGCCGCTGCCAAGCCTTAATCTCTCTCGGGAGGGCTGATCTGGAGTCCGTTCGGGGCTATGGAGAGGGGAATCCGTCGCCGTCATCATCATCAACCGTCCTCCATCACCAGTTTCATGATGCTCACCGCCGTGTGTGAGTAATTCCATCGTAGCTTGCTGGACAGTGATGGATTGGATGAGATTTACCATGTAATCGAGTTACTTTTGGTAGGGTTTGATCCCTAGTATCCATTATGTTCTGAGATTGATGTTGCTTTGACTTTGCTATGCTTAATGCTTATCACTAGGGCCCGAGTGCCATGATTTTAGATTTGAACCTATTATGTTTTCATGAATATATGTGAGTTCTTGATCCTATCTTGCAAGTCTATAGTCACCTATTATGTGTTATGATTCGTTAACCCCGAAGTGACAATAATCGAGATACTTATCGGTGATGATCATAGTTTGAGGAGTTCATGTATTCACTAAGTGTTAATGCTTTGGTCCGGTACTCTATTAAAAGGAGGCCTTAATATCCCTTAGTTTCCAGTAGGGCGCCGCTGCCATGGGAGGGTAGGACAAAAGATGTCATGCAAGTTCTTTTCCATAAGCACATATGACTATATTCGGAATACATGCCTACATTACACTGATGAACTGGAGCTAGTTCCGTGTCACCCTATGTTATAACTATTGCATGAGGAATCAATCCGACATAATTATACATCATTGATCCAATGCCCGCGATCTTTTCACATATTGATCTTTGCTTAGTTACTTTACCATTGCCACTGTTACAATTACTACAAAACTGCTACTGTTACTTTTGCCACTGTTACCGTTAGTTCCATATTAATTTGCTACTAAATACTTTGTTGCAGATATTAAGTTTTCCAGGTGTGGTTGAGTTGACAAATCAACTGCTAATACTTGAGAATATTCTTTGGCTCCCCTTGTGTCAAATCAATAAATTTGGGTTGAATACTCTACCCTCGAAAACTGTTGTTGTCCCCTATACTTGTGGGTTATTAAGACTATTTTCTGGCGCCGTTGCCGGGGACCATAGCTCTATTCTTTGAGTCACTTGGGATTTATATTTGCTGATCACTACGAGGAACTTGAAAGACGAAACAACTAAGATTTTTCCCTCAACTATGAGGGGAGGTAAGGAACTGCCATCTAGCTCTGCACTTGATTCTCCTTCTGTTTTGAGTAAACTTGCGACACCTAAACCTGCTTCTGCTATTAATTCTGATATGTCGCATGTTATTGATGATGCCACTTCTGCTATTCATGATAATTATGATGAAACTACTTCTATGCTTGATAATACTGTGCCACTAGGTTAATTTCTTGATGAACAACTTGCTAGGGCTAGAGAGAATGAAATTATTGAACCTGACAATACTAATGAAACTGATGATAAAGATTCTCCCCCTAGATATGAATTGCCTGTTATGCCTCAGGGTTATGTTATGGTTGAACAAACTGCTAGAGATTTTCTTGCTTGGAATGATAGATCTGATCTTAATAAATTATTAGCTAAGCTGAAAGAAAAGTCTTTGAATGCTAGAATGAAATATGACCCTGCTTTTTCTACTTCACCTATCTGTATTACTGATAAGGATTATGATTTATCTGTTGATCCCGAGATAATTACTTTGGTTGAATCTGATCCTTTTTATGTCTATGAATCTGAAACTGTTGTGGCACATCTTACTAAGTTAAATGACATAGCCATCCTATTGACTAATGATGAGAGAACTCGTTACTACCATATCCTTAAATTATTTCCATTCTTGTTAAAGGGTGATGCTAAAACTTGGTTTAATTCTTTGGATCCTGGTTGTGTGCGTAGTCCCCAGGATATGATTTATTACTTCTTTGCTAAATATTTGCCCGCTCATAAGAAACAAGCTGCTTTAAGGGAAATATATAATTTTGTGCAAATTGAAGAAGAGAGTCTCCCACAATCTTAGGGGAGGCTTCTCCGATTACTTAATGCTTTGCCAGATCATCCTCTCAAGAAAAATGAAATACTTGATATCTTTTATAATGGACTAACCAATGCTTTCCAGAGACCACTATGTTGACTAATGAAAACAATTGGACACTTCCTGAACCAACTCCTAAGCCAACTCCGAAGAAAGGGGGTATTCTATTTCTCAGTCCTGAAGATATGCAAAAGGCAAAGAAATCTATGAAAGAAAAGGGTATTAAAGCTAAAGATGTTACGAATTTACCGCCTATTGAAGAAATACATGGTCTTGATAACCCGACACAGGTAGTAAAGGTAAATTCTCTCTATAGATTTTATGAAGGTGATATTCCTCGTTATAAGTCTGCTAGCCAATGCTTAGATGATTTTGATAATTTTATTGTTAAATAAGAAAAATTCAATGCTTATGTTGGTAGAAAATTGAAACGTATTGCTTATATGATTGAACACTTGAGTGATTATATGTCTAGAGTTAAAGGTGAACTTAAACTTATTACTAAACATGCTTCTATGGTTACCACTCAAGTAGAACAAGTGCTTAAAGCTCAAAATGATTTGCTCAATGAATTAAATGATAAGAAAAATGATAATGTTGTTAGAGTTGTGACTAGAGGTGGTAGAATGACTCAGGAACCTTTGTATCCTGAGGGCCACCCTAAGAGAATTGAGCAAGATTCTCAGAGAAATAATGTCGATGCACCTAGTCCTTCTAAAAAGAAGAAGAGGAAAAATGATAGGACTTTGCAAGCTTCTAGTGAACTCGCTGTTGACACACCTGAGAATTCTAATGATATTTCTATTTCTGATGCTGAAACATAATCTGGTAATGAACATGAACCTAGTGATAATATTAATGATGATTTTCATGTTGATGCTCAATCTAGCAATAATAATGATGTAGAAATTGAACCTGTTGTTGATCTTGATAACCCATAATCAAAGAATCAACGTTATGATAAGAGAGACTTCATTGCTAGGAAGCACGGTAAAGAAAGAGAACCATGGGTTCAGAAACCCATGCCTTTTCCTCCTAAACCATCCAAGAAAAAGGATGATGAGGATTTTGAGCGCTTCGCTGAAATGAATAGACCTATCTTTTTGCGTATGCCTTTAACTGATATGCTTAAAATGAATCCTTATGCTAAGTACATGAAAGATATTGTTACAAATAAAAGAAAGATACCAAAAGCTGAAATTTCCACCATGCTTGCTAATTATACTTTCAAGGGTGGAATACCTAAGAAACTTGGAGATCCAGGAGTACCAACTATACCATGCTCCATTAAAAGAAACTATGTTAAAACTACTTTAGGTGATCTTGGATCCGGTGTTAGTGTTATGCCTCTCTCTTTATATCGTAGACTTGAATTGAATAAGTTGACACCTACTGAAATATCTTTGCAAATGGCCGATAAATCAACTGCTATACCAATCGGTATTTGTGAGGATGTGCCTGTTGTGGTTGCAAATGTTACTATTTTAACGGACTTTGTTATTCTTGATATTCCCGAGGACGATAGTATTTCGATTATCCTTGCTAGACCCTTTTTGAATACTGCAGGGGCTGTTATTGATTGCAACAAAGGCAATGTCACTTTTCATGTTAATGGTAATGAACATACGGTACAGTTTCCAAGGAAGCAACCTCAAGTTCACAGTATCAATTCTATTGGAAAAATTCGATCGATCATTATTGGAGGTTTTGAATTTCCTCTTCCTACTGTCAAGAAGAAATATGATATTCTTATTATTGGGGATGTACATAACCTTGTTGAGGTAACCTAGTGCTATTCGAAAATTCTCCGACTTCATGCGATTCAGAATGAGTTTGTTAACAAGACTTGATCAACCTTGTTAGTGGATTCCTTTTGATGAGCATGAGATGGATGAAGTTAGAAAGCACAACTCTCTGTACCCTCCTTTTACTTTATGTTATTTAGATTTAATAAAGCAAAAATAGTATTTTCTGTCTGTTTTCTGAATTATCCATGCAATAAAAAATACCCCAAAAATAAAAGTTCTCCAAATGCCCTGAAAATGAAATATGATTTTTTCTAGAATATTTGAGAATATTTGGCACTTAGAACACATCAGGGGGAGCCAACACCTGGCCACGAGGGTCCAGGGCGCACCCACCCCCTGGGCGCGCCCCCTGCCTCGTGGGCCCCTGGTGGCCCCCCTCCACTCATTCTTACACCCACACACTCCTTCATCCTCCCAAAAAAATCACAAACCAGCTCAAGCACGAGTTCTAGCTCATCTTGCTGCCATTTTCGATCTCCTTGCTCAAAGCTTCATTGACAAAACAGCTTTGGGGGATTTGGGTATGTGACTCCTCCAATGGTCCAATTAGTTTTTGTTCTAGTGCTTTATTCATTGCAAATTTTTGCTGCTAAGGTGACCCTGTTCTTGAGCTTGCATGTCAAATTTATATGGTCCCAAGAAGTTCTAATGCATGATATGGTGTCTAGGCACTTGTGAGAGTAGTTGCTATCAATTTTGTTGAGTTTGGTTCACTTTTATTTTGAGTTACTAAAAATTTCAGAAATTTTCAAAAAAGGATGAAGAGATTTTTGAGGGGCTCTTCCAGCCGAAGCTCGAAGGATAAGCAAAGTGAAGAGGATAAAAAGCCCAAATATAATCTCCCTCGCACCGCGGAAGTTCGGCCATGTGAATGGCCTTGTGATGAGTTCTTGAGAACAACCGTGATTCAGGATGATTTTTATTATTTGCCTGAGAATGCAGGCCTCACCGACTTCCTCCACGACCAGTGCGAACAGTATCTCCTACTCACTAATATTTTCGTGCAAAAATTTTACTTTCATGCTAGGAAATCACCACCTTCAGTGGAGTTTTATTTATATGATGGGGTAAAGGAGATGTCACTATATGATTTTTGTCGGGTCTGCAAGATACCCTTTGAGGGCAGCATAGAGGAACCACACCGTGATGATGTGGAGGGATTTATTAATGAAATTGCTGTAGGGGAAACAAGAAAAGTTTCAGGTGAAAGAATTACTAGCATACATTTTCCTATTCTACGTTACTTTGCAATATTTGCTAGTAGATGTTTAATTTGTCGCGGGAACAGTGGAAATCTTAGTGCCCCTGGTATTGTTATCTTGCGCCATACTTTGTTTCGTGATACAACTTTCAGTTTAGGCGTTGTTATTGCTAAATGATTATGTCTGAACCGTACAGAGGGCCCCATCTTTGGAGGCATCTTTGCTTCACGCCTTGCTAAACACTTTAAGATACCTATTAGACATTATGAGAAAGAGGAAAAGTTGTTGCCCCCTATTTCTCTAGATTATAAGAGTATGGTCGCACATGAATTTATTGTTAAAAATAAGAAGATGATGCTTAAGTATAAGTTGATATTTAATAAAAATCACTGTGAGACTATTATCTTGCCTGCGCCCTCTTTGCTTAACATATTTTCAGGCACGTACCGCATCTTGCCGGAGGCCGTTTGCACATACTGGAGCTTGACACCAGCTCCACAGCCTGAGCCGGAACCACCACTTGACCCTTATCGACAGTACGTTTATCAGTGGGATCCGGAGGAGATCGCCAACCAGTGGCACCCAGAAGACACTCCCCCGCACACCAGAGAAGGCAGCTTTGATCCATGGGCATAGACCAACTTAGGCCAAAAGCTTAAGCTTGGGGGAGTACGTATTTCTCACTGACATTACATTCATGCTCACACCCTCACGCTTGTTGTCTGTGCTCATACTTTTTCATTGTACCATCCATGCTAGTTTATTTTCTTTTCTAAGCTTTCTTCTTGTGTGTTTGAAAAACCTTCAGAAAAAACAAAAAAATAGTTATAGCTTTTAGCTAGTTTACTTTCCATGCCTGTAGTAGTAGTAAATTAAAGAAAACTCAAAAAGATTTCTCATTCTTCTTTTGCTTGTTGGGAGCTTTCCCGTGTAAATAGTTTTATTTCTTTTCTTTTCTTTGGGGGTCGAGAGGACAAGACCATGATGAAAATGTTGAAGTGGCTATTTTACGCATTATTATCGATTTAACCAAGAGCCCATATTACCTTGTCTTCTCCCTTGAATTGAATGCTTGCATATTCCAGCTTAGTCCAATGCACGTGCACTATTATTATTATCCACACCATTCGTTCGTGCGAGTGAAAGGCAATAATGACGATATATGATGACATGATTGAGATGAGAGAAGCTGGTATGAAATCGACCTATCTTGTTTTTGTAAATATGATTACTTCATCATTCCTGATTCAGCTTATTATGAATAAACATGTTTGCAATGACAATTAGAGATTATAGTTGCTCATGCCATGCTTAATTAGCTAGGAGTTTATAATGGTTTACCTTGCGTGCCAGCATGCTATTAAAATGGTTATGATGTGGTATGATAGGGTGGTATCCTCCTTTGAACGATTCGAGTGACTTGACTTGGAACATGTTCACACATGTAGTTGAAACAAAATCAACATAGCCTCCACGATATTTATGTTCATGGTGGATTATATCCTACTCATGCTTGCACTCAATGTCTATTAATTTTAATGCGTGTTCATGACTGTTGTCGCTCTCTAGTTGGTCGCTTCCCAGTATTTTTCTAGCCTTCACTTGTACTAAGCGGAAATACTGCTTGTGCATCCAAAATCCATAAACCCCAAAGTTATTCCATATGCGTCCACCATACCTTCCTATATGCGGTATCTACCTGCCGTTCCAAGTAAATTTGTATGTGCCAAACTCTAAACCTTCGAATGAAATTCTGTTTTGTATGCTCGAACAGCTCATGTATCAACTAGGGTTGTCTATATCTTCCATGCTAGGTAGGTTATTCTCACGAGGGGTGGACTCTACTCCTCACTCACGAGAAAATGGCTGCTAACCGGGATGCCCAGTCCCATGCTCAAATCAAAATAATTGCAAACAAAACTCCCCCACGATTGTTGTTAGTTGGAGGCAGCTGTTGTTTCGGGCAAGCCATGGATTGATGATTGTTGGTGGTGGGGGAGTATAAATTTTACCATTCTATTTGGGAACCGCCTATAATGTGTGTAGCATGGAAGATGTTGAGATCTCTTGGTTGTTATGTTGACAATGAAAGTATACCACTCAAAATATTATTTTATCTCTATTCAAAACTCGATCTCTAGCACCTCTACAAATCCCTGCTTCCCTCTGCGAAGGGCCTATCTATTTACTTTTATGTTGAGTCATCATCCTCTTATTAAAAAGCACCAGTTGGAGAGCACCGCTATCATTTGCATCCATTACTATCAATTTATATTGAGTATGACTATGACTGGGTCTCTTTTACCATGAATTACAATGTTTAATCAGTCCTTGATCTTCAGAGGTGCTCTCCATTTATGTTTTGCGGTCTGAGAAAGGGCTAGCGAGATACCATCTTGTTATATCATATTATGATTATTTTGAGAAAGTGTTGTCATCCAAGATTTATTATTATTGCTCGCTAGTTGATTATGCCATTGATATGAGTAAACATAAGGCCTAAGTGTTATTGTGAATGTGGTTAGTTCATAATCTTTGCTGAAAACTTGAATGCTGGCTTTACATATTTGCAACAACAAGAGAAAATAGAGTTTGTAAAAGTTTTTCTTTATCACTTTCAGTTTGTCAACTGAATTGTTTGAGGACAAGCAAAGGTTTAAGCTTGGGGGAGTTGATACGTCTCCATCGTATCTACTTTTCCAAACACTTTTGCCCTTGTTTTGGACTCTAACTTGCATGATTTGAATGGAACTAACCTGGATTAACGCAGTTTTCAGCAGAATTGCCATGGTGTTATTTTTGTGTAGACATAAAAGTTCTCGAAATGACCTGAAACTCCACGGAGAATATTTTTGGAATTAATAAAAAATACTGGCGAAAGAATCAAGACCAGAGGGCCCACACCCTATCCACGAGGGTGGAGGGCGCACCTGCCCCCCTGGGCGCGCCCCCTGTCTCGTGGTCCCCCTGAGGCTCCACCGACCTCAACTCCAACTCTATATATTCAAGTTCGGGGGGGGGATCAGAGAGAAGGATTCATCGCATTTTACGATATGGAGCCGCCGCCAAGCCCTAATCTCTCTCGGGAGGGCTAATCTAGAGTCCATTCGGGGCTCCAGAGAGGGGAATCCGTCGCCGTCGTCATCATCAACCATCCTCCATCACCAATTTCATGATGCTCACCGCCGTGCGTGAGTAATTCCATTGTACGCTTGCTGGACGGTGATGGGTTGGATGAGATTTACCATGTAATTGAGTTAGTTTTGTTAGGGTTTGATCCCTAGTATCCATTATGTTATGAGATTGATGTTGCTATGACTTTGCTATGCTTAATGCTTGTCACTAGGGCCCGAGTGCCATGATATCAGATCTGAACCTATTATGTTTTCATGAATATATGTGAGTTCTTGATCCTATCTTGCAAGTGTATAGTCACCTATTATATGTTATGATTCATTAACCCCGAAGTGATAATAATCGAGATACTTACTAGTGATGACCGTAGTTTGAGGAGTTCATGTATTCACTAAGTGTTAATGCTTTGGTCCGGTACTCTATTAAAAGGAGGCCTTAATATCGCTTAGTTTCCAATAGGACCCCACTGCCACGGGAGGGTAGGACAAAAGATGTCATGCAAGTTCTTTTCCATAAGCATGTATGACTATATTCGGAATACATGCCTACATTACATTGATGAACTAGAGCTAGTTCTGTGTCACCCTATGTTATAACTATTGCATGAGGAATCGCATCCGACATAATTATCCATCACTGATCCAATGCTTAGTTACTTTATCGTTACCACTATCACAATTACTACAAAACTGGTACTGTTACTTTTGCCACTGTTACCGTTACTTCCATATTACTTTGCTACTAAATACTTTGCGGCAGATATTAAGTTTTCCAGGTGTGGTTGAGTTGACAACTCAACTGCTAATACTTGAGAATATTCTTTGGCTCCCCTTGTGCCGAATCAATAAATTTGGGTTGGATACTCTACCCTCGAAAACTGTTGCTATCCCCTATACTTGTGGGTTATCAAACAGTTACCAGAGTTCTCTCATGAATGCCCAACATCCGGACCGCCTCTCTCATGAAATTCAAGCAAGGGATTTAACAAAATGGCACCATTCTGGATGTGCAGAAAATGGTCCATATTTTTCCTGATCTCATCTACCCTTCTATATGTCACGTTGTCCAGTGTCAAAGGATTCAAGAAAACCATGGCTTCATCATTAGCCATAAGTAACAGGCGCATAATGGTACGGAGCTCTCCAAAATTGTTTTGGAAACGGAGTCCTGGATAGGATAATTAGCTTTTTGGTACGAAGTTCAACAAGTTCCTTCCGAATATCGCTATTTGGAAGGCCTTTGCTGAAATTCATACGTAAAAGCGAATTATTCTATCCAGAACTCTATTCCAAAACAACTTTGAAGAGCTTCGTAGCATCATACGCCTGTTACTTCCGGAAAATGATGTAGGCATGGATTTCTTCAATACTTTGACAGACAACGTGATATATATATATATATATATATATATATATATATATATATATATATGAGATCAGAAAAAATTGGATCAACTTGTGCACATCCATAAAGGGGGCAATCTTGATAAATCTCGACCCTCGGCCCCTCGACGACCCTCGACCCTCGACCCCTCGACGGCCCTCGACCTTCGACCCTGCAACCAAGTGTAGAGGTTTGTAGGACAGTAGCAAATTTCCCTCAAGTGGATGACCTAAGGTTTATCAATCCATGGGAGGCATAGGATGAAGATGGTCTCTCTCAAACAACCCTGCAACCAAATAACAAAGAGTCCCTTGTGTCCCCAACACACCCAATACAATGTTAAATTGTATAGGTGCACTAGTTCGGCGAAGACATGGTGATACAAGTGCAATATGGATGGTAGATATATGTTTTTGTAATCTGAAATTATAAAAACAGCAAGGTAGCAAGTAACAAAAGTGAGCGAAAACGGTATTGCAATGCTTCGATACAAGGCCTATGGTTCATACTTTCACCAGTGCATGTTCTCTCCATAGTGATAACATAATTATATCATATAAAAATCCCTCAACGTGCAACAAAGAGTCACTCCAAACTCACTAATAGCAAAGAAAAAACGAAGAGATTATTGTAGGGTACGAAACCACCTCAAAGTTATTCTTTCCGATCAATCCATTGGGCTATTCCTATAAGTGTCACAAACAACCCTAGAGTTCATAGTAAAATAACACCTTAAGACACACATCAACCAAAACCCTAATGTCACCTAGATACTCCAATGTCACCACAAGTATCCGCGGGTATGATTATACGATATGCATCACACAATCTCAGATTCATCTATTCAAACCAACACAAAGAACTTCATAGAGTGCCCCAAAGTTTCTACTAGAGAGTTAAGACAAAAACGTGTGCCAACCCCTATGCATAAGTTCAAAAGGTCACATAACTCGCAAGTTGATCGCCAAAATATACATCAAGTAGATCACGTGAATATCCCATTGTCACCACAGATAAGCACATGCAAGACATACATCAAGTGTTCTCAAAACCTTAAAGACTCAATCTTATAAGATAACTTCAAAGGGAAAACTCAATCCATTACAAGAAGGTAGACGGGGAGAAACATCATAAGATCCAACTATAATAGCAAAGCTCGCGATACATCAAGATCGTGCCGAATCAAGAACACAAGAGAGAGAGAGAGAGAGAGAAAGAGAGAGAGATCAAACACATAGCTACTGGTACATACCCTCAGCCCCGAGGGTGAACTACTCCCTCCTCATCATGGAGAGCGCTGGGATGATGAAGATGGCCACCAGTGATGGACCCCCCCCCTCCGGCAGGGTGCCAGAACAGGGTCTCGATTGGTTTTTGGTGGTTACATAGGCTTGCGGCGGGGGAACTCCCCATCTTGGTTTCTTTTCGGGGGTTTCTGTATATAGAGGAATTTTTGGCGTCGGTTTCACGTCAGGGGGGGTCTCCGAGTCAGCCACGAGGTAGGGGCACACTACTAGGGGGCAGGGTGGGCCCCCCACCCTCGTGGATGACTCGGGACTCTTTTGGCCCAACTCTTTTGCTTTGGGGCCTTCTTCTGGTCCATAAAAAATCTCCAAAAATTTGCAGGTCAATTGCACTCCGTTTGGTATTTCTTTTATGTAACACTCAAAAACAAGGAAAAAACAGAAACTGGCACTGAGCTCTAGGTTAATAGGTTAGTCCCAAAAATCATATACAATAGCATATAAATGCATATAAAACATCTAAGATGGATAATACAATAGCACAGACCAATAAAAAATTATAGATACGTTGGAGACGTATCAAGCATCCCCAAGCTTAATTGATGCTCGTCCTCGAGTAGGTAAATGATAAAAACAGAATTTTTGATGTGGAATGCTACCTAACATATTTATTAATGTAATCTTCTCTATTGTGGCATGAATGTTCAGATCCTAAGATTGAAAACAAAAGTTTAATATTGACATAAAAACAATAATATTTCAAACATACTAATAAAGCAATCATGTCTTCTCAAAATAACATGGCCAAAGAAAGCTATCCCTGCAAAATCATATAGTCTGGCTATGCTCTATCTTCATCACACAAAATATTTAAATCATGCACAACCCTGATGACAAGCCAAGCAATTGTTTCATACGTTTGATGCTCTCAGACCTTTTCAATCTTCACGCAATACATGAGCGTGAGCCATGGACATAGCACTATGGGTGGAATAGAATGGTGGTTGTGGAGAATACAAAAAGGAGAATATAGTCTCACATCAACTAGGCGTATCAACGGGCTATGGAGATGCCCATCAATAGATATCAATGTGAGTGAGTAGGGATTGCCATGCAACGGATGCACTAGAGCAATAACTTTATGAAAGATCAAAAATAAAACTAAGTGGGTGTGCATCCAACTTGCTTGCTCATGAAGACCTAGGGCAATTTGAGGAAGCCCATCATTGGAATGTATAAGCCAAGTTCTATAATGAAAAATTCCCACTAGTATATGAAAGTGACATCATAGGAGACTCTCTATCATGAAGATCATGATGCTACTTTGAAGCACAACTGTGGTAAAAGGATAGTAGCATTGCTCCTTCTCTCTTTTTCTCTCAGTTTTTTGTTTTCCTTTTTTTTGGCCTTCACTTTTTTTGGCCTATTTTCTTTTTGTCCGAAGTCTCATCCCGAGATGTGGGGGAATCATAGTCTCCATCATTCTTTCCTCACTGGGACAATGCTCTAATAATGATGATCATCACACTTTTTTTACTTACAACTCAAGAATTACAACTCGATACTTAGAACAAAATATGACTCTATGTGAATGCCTCCAGCGGTTCCCCTGGATGTGCAATGACTCAAGAGTACCATGTATGAGAACCATGAACGGTGGTTTCATAAAGTCAACTACATGATCATGCAAAGCAATGTGACAATGTCAACTACATGATCATGCAAAGCAATGTGACAATGATGAAGCATGTCATAATAAATAGAACGGTGGAAAGTTGCATGGCAATATATCTCGGAATGGCTTTGGAAATGCTATAATAGGTAGGTATGGTGGGTGTATGGGACCGGCAAAACTTGCGCGACACAAGAGAGGCTAGCAATGGTGGAAGGGTGAGAGTGCATATAATCCATGGACTCAACATTAGTCATAAAGAACTCACATACTTATTGCAAAAATCTATTAGTTATCGAAACAAATGTACTACGCGCATGCTCCTAGGGGGATAGATTGGTAGGAAAAGACCATCGCTCGTCCCCGACCGCCACTCATAAGGAAGACAATAAAAAAAATCATGCTCCGACTTCATCACATAACGGTTCACCATACGTTCATGCTACGGGAGTCACAAACTTTAAACCAAGTATTTCTCAAATTCACAACTACTCACTAGCATGACTCTAATATTACCATCTTCATATCTCAAAACATTCATAAGGAATCAAACTTCTCATAGTATTCAATGCACTTTATATGAAAGTTTTTATTATATCCATCTTAGATGCCTATCATATTAGGAATAAATTCATAACCAAAGCAAATTACCATGATTTTTAAGACTCTCAAAATAATATAAATGAAGCATGAGAGTTCATCAATTTCTTCAAAATAAAACCACCGTCGTGCTTAGAGCAAACGAGAAACTACTGCAAAAGATATAAGTGAAGATCAATGAGTAGTCGAATAATTATGTAACTATGTGAAGACTCTAACATTTAAGATTTTTAGATCTTCGGATATTATTCAAACAGCAAGCAAAACAAAATAAAAGAAAATGACAGTCCAAGAAAAACACATATCATGTGGTGAATAAAAATATAGCTCCAACTAAAGTTATCGATGAACGAAGACATAAGAGGGGATGCCTTCCGGGGCATCCCCAAGCTTAGGCTCTTGGTTGTCCTTGAATATTACCTTGGTGTGCCTTGGGCATCCCCAAGCTTAGGCTCTTGCTACTCCTTATTCCATAGGCCATCGAATCTTTACCCAAAACTTGAAAACTTCACAACACAAAACTCAACAGAAAACTCGTAAGCTCCATTAGTATAAGAAAATAAATCACCACTTAGGTACTGTTGTGAACTAATTATAAATTCATATTTGTGTAATATCTACTGTATTCCAACTTCTCCATGGTTCATGCCCTATGATACTACTCATAGATTCATCGAAATAAGCAAATAACACATAGAAAACTGAATCTGTCAAAAAGAGAACAGTCTGTAGTAATCTGTAACTCTCGAATACTTCTGTAACTCCAAAAATCTAGAAACATTAGGAAGTCCTAAGAAATTTGTGTACCAATCCATAGCAAAAATAATCAGATCAAAAGGAGGTTTCTGTGAATTATTAAAACTAAATTACTGGGCGTAAAAGTTTCTGATTTTTAGCAGGATCAACACAACTTTACCGTAAGCTATCCCAAAGGTCTTACTTGGCACTTTATTGAATCGAAAGCTATAAAACATGATTAATACAGTAAATCATGTGAACACACAAAAACAATAGGGGTAAATATTGGGTTGTCTCCCAACATGCGCTTTTCTTTAATGCCTTTTTAGCTAGGCATGATGATTTCAATGATGCTCACATAAAAGATAAGAATTGAAACGTAATGGGGGCATTGTTGGGGATATTACCACTAGGCGTGAACCGGCCGACCTGGGCCGGGTTAACTTCATTAGTAGTGTAAAGGTGATTAAGCAGATGAAGGCCCAAGGCCTGTAGTCGGTTTAGAACCTGTAGCCGTAAACCGGCTTGGTATGTAAACTTGTATTGTAAGTTAGGAATAGAGAGAGACCAACCGGGATACGAGTATGAACCGGTGTGGGACTCTGTGGACCAACGGGCATCACCCGTGTATATAAGGGGACGACCCGGCGGTGGTTCAAAGACAGAGAACAACAACTCGAGCCTAGGCGAAGCTTGTTTGCTCCCTAGCCATCGAAACCACATCAATTCCATCACAACTAGACGTAGGCTTTTACCTTCATCGAAGGGGCCGAACTAGTATAAACCCTTGTGTCTTTGTGTCCGCTTTAACCCCTTCAAGTTAACCCGTAGCGATGGCTCCACGACTAAGTCCTTTCTAGAGGACATCTGCCGTGACAAATCCACGACAGTTGGCGCCCACCGTGGGGCTATCGCACGATGGTTTGATGATCTTGGAGGGCAAGCTCAAAGGACTCGAAGGCTATGCTGTGGGCCGGATGACCAAGAGTCGTCGCGGCAAACTCTACATCGACGATGCAGGATGGGGTCCTGAGGCCGGCTCGATCGAGTACGGGTATCGGGTCCCCTTTGGTGGCATACACGTTTTTATCGGCAAGATTGGTGAGCCTGGGCCTGAGCCAGACATCTGCACCGACCTCGTCGAGACGGCTCAGTGTGCGAGACCTACCCAGGTTAAACCGGCCGTGAGGCGTGCCTTCGTGGGAGTCATCCACGGAGGAGAGCATGGGAACGAGTCAGAATATGGTAGCGAGACCGTCGTCTATTCCGGCGACGAGTCCTCAACCGGTGAGACAGAATCATTGTATCAGTTGCAAGACGACCAGATTAGGGGCTGTTCCGATGGCGACAGTATTCCGGACCCCCCTTAGCAGATCAACCGGGTTGGAATATTCATGGCCGATAGACAGGCGGCGAATCACTCCTCGACCGCAGCAGCAATGCTCTCCGGATCAGCAGCGGCAGTGGCAGCAGGGGCAGGGGGCCTTGTGCGCCCGCCAGTTCAAGTTCTGTCTAACCTGTTTGATGCACTAGCTATACTGATGGCAGAGGCCAATCCAGCGGATCTGGAGGCCCATGATGCAGAGATTGCAAAAGTGAGAGAGCAGATCGCACAAGCCAAAGCCGACTTGGCAGCAGAAAAGGACATGATGGCCACAGAGCGGGCCACTTTGGACGCCCAGGCCTATAAACTTATGCTCGACCAGAACGCGTCACAGGAAGTCTTGAAGCGGAAGCACAGATCATGCCTACCGTTAGGGTTCAACCCTCGAAATCTATTTCACACTCCGGGAGCGGGAACCAGTAATCTGCCGGGGCACCTGGAGGTAAACCGGGTTGAGGCACCAGGGCCAGGAGCGACGGTCCAACCCCGCCTGATGGAACCTCCTCGGTAGAACATTGTGATTCCTCCGCCGGTCCAGACACCTTCGGGTCATTATTCTAATCCTATGGACAATCTTGTCGCAGCTGCTGCACGAGTAGAAGCTATCCCGGTCGAACGAGACTCTCCGCAAGCAATAGAGACGCGCCGGGTTAAGGAACTTCTCCGGACCGCTTTGATTCAACAGGAGGCATATTCATACAGCCGCGATCGGATTCATTCAACACCCCGTCCAAGCCGGAGCTATAGTAGGTGCCTGGATGAACCGGCCATATCAAGCAATGCGCGGGGCCGTGAAGCGGCCCATGGCAATAACCCGGTCGGTGGTGTTCACGATGCTCAGGATGTAGTGGACCGGGCCCGGTCACGAAGGGAGGCCGAGTTAGCAGCACAAAACGAGGCGGATCAGCTTACACCGGTTCGTCCAACCACCTCTGTCGGGCCAGGGGTCGCATCTAGCTTGGGAGTGCCCTGTTTAGTCCCTGCTTTACGCAATGTACGCCTCCCCAAGGACTTTAAGGGCCCGCGCAAGGTGCCGAATTACACCACTGATTTATCTCCAGAAGCGTGGGTAGAGAGTTACGAGATGGCAATGGAGATGCTGGATGTGGATGAGACCGCGTGTGCAAAGTACTTCACCATGATACTTGAAGGCACAACCCGTACTTGGTTGAAGGGCCTGCCGCCTAATTCTATCAGTTCATGGGCCCAGTTGCGGACCCGGTTTATTCAGAATTTCAAAGATACGTGCAAGCAGCCTAAATCCATAGTAGACTTGGCGGCTTGTGTTCAGGAGGATGGAGAGTCAATAACCCATTGGGTATGCCGCGTTTCTGAAGTCTTGGACTCGTCTGACAGGATCAATGCTGACTCTGCGATCTTAACCCTAGAGGGCAATTGCCGGTTTAAGCCTCTAAAGCAAAAGTTAGGGCGTATGAAGCGGTTCTGTAATGATATGGGAACTCTCATGGCCGCTTTAGTGAAGTATGCTAATTCTGATAGTACCAAGGATCCTGATACCGACGATGACGAAGCATGGAAGGGAAAGAAGAATAGCAGCTCTAAGGGGCATCAATACAAACCGGCGGGCCATGGAAACGGAGGCAAACGTAAGGCGGATGGCAGCCTGGATTTTGTGGCTAACACTAATGCGCAGGACAAGGGTCAGCGGCGCAGAGGTAAAGCGGCAAATCGTAATGGGGCTCCAAATCCTAACCCGGATCGCTTAAACTATTTGCTGAATCAGCCTTGCCCAAAACACGGGACAAAGGAGGCGCCGGCTAACCACCTTTGGAAGAATTGTTTCATTATGCAGGAATTTAAAAACTCTAATGCCTTCTAGTATGACCATGGATCAGGTGGTGGCTCAGAATCCGGTTTCCATGGGCCGGGTCACGATGGAGCTTCCAGTTCAGGTTTCAATCAGGGCGGTAATAATGACCAGGATAATCAGAACGGTCAAGGGGGTTACAACCAACAGCAGCAGCAGCAGCGGTCGGGCTATCAGAGCCAGCCAAAACAGTTGAACAATGGGCAGTATCACGTTTTCACAACTAGCTCGGACAAGCGCGACCGGAAACTTCATAAACGAGCAGTAAACTCTGTTGAACCGGCCATACCGCGTTATTTACGCTGGTCAGAGCAGCCTATCGTGTGGAGCAGGGAGGATCACCCCCCCGGGTTGACAATCTAGGTCAGTTGGCATTAGTGGTAGACCCTCAGGTGGGAGGTTATAAATTTACCAAGGTACTCATGGATGGAGGGAGCAGCATTAACATCCTGTACTATGAGACATTCCACCGCATGGGGCTAACAGACAAAAATCTCAAACCATCTAATACGGTGTTCCATGGTGTGGTGCCTGGCAAATCAGCATATCCTGTTGGTAAGATAGCCCTGGAGGTGGCTTTTGGGGACGAGCATGATTCCCGATTAGAGACACTAACCTTTGAGGTGGTGAAGATCCGGAGCCCGTATCACGCCTTGTTTGGGCGGCCGGCTTATGCCAAGTTCATGGCACGGCCTTGTTATATCTATTTGCAGCTCAAGATGCCGGGTCACAAAGGAACAATAACGGTTCATGGGAGCCGCAAGGTTGCTTTGGAATGTGAGGAAGGTGATGCGGCCTATGCAGAGTCGGTTTGTGCCATGGAGGAGTTAAAATATTATAAGGACAATGTTGATCCGGCGGACATGACCCCTTTGAAGAAGCCAAGTACGGAGCATGATTCAGATCTGAAGTTCAAGTCAGCGGCTGAGACCAAGCTTGTTGACTTCGTGCCTGGCGATTCGTCCAAGCAGTTCACTGTCAGTGCCAATTTGGACCCTAAATAGGAAAGCGCGCTCATCGAGTTCATCCGTGAGAACCGGGACATTTTTGCATGGAAGCCTTCTGACATGCCAGGTGTACCGAGGGAACTCGCTGAGCACACTCTTAATGTTGATCCCAAGTATACACCGGTAAAGCAATTTCTCCGCCGGTTCAATGAAGAGAGGCGCAAAGCTATTGGGGAGGAGGTGGCCAGGCTCTTAGCAGCTGGCTTTATCGTTGAAGTGTTCCATCCAGAGTGGCTTGCTAATCCGGTGCTGGTTCTTAAGAAAAATGGCACTTGGCGTATGTGTGTGGATTATACGGATCTTAACAAGGCTTGTCCAGCGGATCCTTTTGCCCTCCCCCGCATTGACCAGATTATTGATGCCACGGCGGGTTGTGAGCGTTTGAGTTTTTTGGATGCGTATTCTGGGTATCATCAGATCAAAATGGCGGTTAAGGACCAGGAGAAGACGGCGTTTATTACTCCATTTGGAGCCTTCTGCTATGTATCTATGCCTTTTGGGCTCAAAAGCGCCCAAGCCACTTATCAAAGGTGTGTACAGAATTGCCTGCATAAACAGACCGGCCGCAATGTGCACGCCTATGTGGATGATTTTGTAGTCAAATCAAGGCAGAAGGAGACGCTGGTTGATGATTTAAAGGAAACCTTTGACAACTTGCGGGTTTACAAGATGATGCTTAACCCTGCCAAATGTGTCTTTGGTGTTCCGGCAGGCAAGTTACTGGGTTTTCTTGTGTCCAACAGAGGAATTGAGGCTAATCCGGAGAAGATTACGGCCATCACCTCCCTGGCTAAACCGAAGTGTATCAATGATGTTCAGCGGTTGGCGGGTCGAATCGCCGAACTGAGCCGGTTTATCAGCCGCCTCGGAGAGAAGGCCGTCCCTTTATACCAGATGTTGAGAAAGACAGATCAATTTGTCTGGAGTCCAGCTGCTGATGAAGCGTTGGAGGACTTGAAGCGGCAATTAGCCAATCCGCCCGTTCTTGCAGCTCCGGTCGACAAGGAGCCGTTATTGTTGTATGTAGCAGCCAATGCTCGTGCAGTTAGCGTGGCTATTGTGGTAGAACGTAAGGAGGCAGGCAAGGAGTATCCGGTTCAGCGGCAGGTTTACTATATCAGTGAGGTGCTTATTGAATCCAAGCAAAGATATCCGCATTGGCAGAAGCTGGTATATGGAGTTTTCATGGCAAGCCGGAAGTTGAAGCAGTATTTCCAAGGACACTCTATCACAGTAGTCAGTTCAGCTCCCTTGGGCGATATCATACAGAACCGGGAGGCGACTGGCCGGATTGCCAAGTGGGCTATAGAACTTGGGCCGCACGGATTGAAGTACGTACCCCGGACGGCGGTGAAATCTCAAGCACTTGTCGATTTCATCAATGATTGGACTGAGTTGCAAGCACCAGAGGAGAAGCCGGATCACACATATTGGACTATACATTTTGATGGATCCAGGCAATTGGAAGGCTCGGGGGCTGGCGTCGTGTTAACGTCCCCACGAGGTGATAAGTTTTGTTATGTTCTCCGCTTAATGTTCCCTTGTACTAATAATGCAGCTGAGTATGAAGCCTTGCTCCATGGTCTCCGGATGGCTAAAGAGATGAATCTAAGTCGGGTTAAGTGCTTCGGTGATTCGGACCTCGTAGCTCAACAGGTATCTGGCACTTGGGATTCTAAAGACCCACTCATGGCTGCATATCGTCGTAAGGTGGATATTGTTGCAGGTCACTTCAAGGGTTATCAGGTGGATCACGTGGATCGTAGAAAAAATGAAGCGGCGGACGCTTTAACCCGGTTGGGCTCTTAGCGTAAACCGGTCCCGCCTAATGTCTTTCTTGATGTGTTGCACAATCCGTCAGTCAAGCTCCTAGGTGAAGCGGATTTGGCTATTCCTGATCCGGAGGCTCAATTGGTGGCAGCCCTGCATGTTGGATTGGATAGTTCCCTATCTTGCGTACATGAACCGGGGAGAGTTGCCAGAGGATGAGACTCTACCCAGGCAGATAGTCCGGCGATCCAAATCTATGACAATTATCAATGACGAATTGCATCATTGCAGTGTATCAGGGGCGTTTCAATGCTGTGTCTCTCCTGAGGAAGGTTGTGAAATTTTACGTGAAATCCATCAAGGGGATTGTGGTCACCACGCCGGTTCAAAGTCTCTGGTGGCTAAGACGTTTCGTCACGGGTTTTACTGGTTGACGGCTCATGCTGATGCGGAGGACTTGGTTAAACGATGTGATGGCTGTCAGAAATTTTCAAGGCGTGCTCATGTGCCGGCTCAAGAAATTTTCAAGGTGGAGCTAATCGACGGGGTGTTCCACCAGCTCAGCATGGACAATGCTTTAGTTGCCATCACGGCCGACTATCCCGGACTATATCCGGCTTCCCAGGTGATTGCGACCGAAGTCCTGACACCGTCATTCCTTCCTTGCTTATTTCTGACCACCATATATGATGGCGCTGTGCAGGAGGCGCCCCTAGGGCGAGAAGCCGAGCCCGCGGTGGCTGACCAACAAAGGCCAGTCCGGACCAGTAGGCGGAAGAGGAGCGCGGCGCGGACTGAAACGTCGCCGCAAAGGTGTAGCTCACAATTCATTATTTAGAGCAACGTTCCTAGGAAGCGTTTGAGTGCTCATGACTTTTGTAGGGAAAAAAGCGCCCGCCGGACTGCGGGCGTGGAGGTTGCCAATCCAACCTCTACCAGCCAGGCTCCAGCACCTGGTCTGGAGGGGGAGGCGAGCGCAAGGCGCGAGCCGGACGTTCCTCCGACGGAGGATGCCGACAGACTGTCCGCCACCAAGTCTGAGGTGGAGAGTGCCATGAATCACAGGCGCCGCCGGACAGTATTTCGTGACGCGTGCTTCTCCCCCGAGGCGTTGAATGCCTTTAACACGGGGGACGTGCACCTTCGTGCTGCTCAAGATGGTTTTACCAGAGCCACGAAGCAGTATGTAAAAGAAATACGGGTAAGAGAATTTAATAGTTATATATGCCAGTAGCCCCCGAGACTTAAAGTAGTTATATTAACTGATTTAAGGATCATATGAAACATAGGATCTTACCGAGAAGAATACCCAACTGTCTCAGGAGCTGCAAGAGTGCAAGGCCCAACTTGAGGCCGCACTCTCTAGCGCAGGAGGAAACACAGGGACCTCTCCTGGTAACGCATTATTTTAGAAAGATAAGTAGCGTTTGGCCTTTGCGCAAGTCTAAAAAATGACGTTTGCAGGTGCTGCCGGACAAGATCCGGACAGGCAAGAACTTCTGCGCCAACTAAAGGCCGGCGAGAGGGTGCTGCATAAGGTGTAGCATGAAAGGAACAAGCTCCAGGATGCCCATGCCCAGCTTGGAGAAGAGCTGAAAGGCGTTCGGGCCGAGCTGTCGGGCTCCGTTAAGGAGAATCAGCGGCTTCGTCGCTAGTAAGTGCTTGAGCAAACTCCTTTGAAAAGAAGAGTTCGGCGAGGAAGTCAATTTGACAGAATATGTCTGCAGGTATGCTCACAGGTCGCCCTGCGGAGGAGATGCCTGTATCAACGGGTGATCAACTTCCCGAATTGTTGCAACTGGTCGAACGAGTTCGGCAGGCAATGAGCGGCGTCATCCAGGCTTTATGGCCAGCCTTCTCCTTACCCGAGGGTCTTGGGGAGCTTGCGGAGAAGCTTCAGGGAGTGCGGCAGCGCTTCCATTTATGGAAGATTTCGGCCTGCCGCCAAGGTGCCAGGGACGCCTGGGCCATGGTAAAGACGCGGTACAAGAAGGCGGATCCCAACCACATGGCCGAAGTCGGACCTGTGGGGCCCGATGGGAAGGAGATCCCTGTGAGTTTAGTATACGGCCAAGTAGAGTTGGCCGCTAAATTTTCCCAACAGGACTGTAAATTAGACAACCTGTTAGACGGGATTGAGGAAGAATACAATCAGTTGATTTGACAATGTATTATAAAATGACATGTAAAATGCCTTCTGGCCGGATTGTAGATCGTTTGTCTTTGCCGACCTTTTCGTTTCGACCTCGGGACCCTAGAGTCCGGATTGTGTCTGAATACCTTCTCGGTTATGAAACAACCGGGGTATGCATGGAGACCAGGCGTAGGGGTCATTAGTGCTTTATCAGATAAGTGCCCAACTAGTTATGTTATATTACATGGGTAGTAAGAAACATCTTCCAGGGAGAATAGTTCCGTTAAGGGTTCCTTTCCTCTGGGGGTGGCATGCCCTAAAGTGCATGTCCGGACTGCGAAAAAAGCAGAAAAACATCTGGGGGCAGATAAATAAGTGGATAAAAAATCATCTTTTAAGTCACCGACCGAATATTCCCTTAAGAACGCTAGCTTTCGGCTTCACCCAGTCTGAGGTACACATCCGGCTGACCCGGCAGTAACAATCGCAGAGGTGATCCCTTTACCTCCTAGCCGAACAATCGGGAACGTAGGGGTAAGCACAGGAGCCAGGCAACCCAGCTTGGCCAAAACTTAAGTCATATTGATGCATATAATGGTGAATAAAAGGTACATGTGGAGGCTTGACACATGTGCTGGGCATGAAGCCCTTATAATTAAGCTTCTGGTAAAGAAGCCCCCAGGTATAATGAGTGAGGATAGCACATCAATTGCGCGTGATCGATGCACAAGTAGGCCTTTTAAGGCTTTGATGAATAGGGTTGAGAAGAAAAAGATAAACAAAAAGGCAGCTGAAGTAAAAAAAAATTGGACGGGGGGAAAGGGACGAACTCTTAGTCCGGCGCTAGGCATTGAATCTTCGGAGGCGGGCTGCGTTCCATGGGTTCGGCTCGAGTCGGTTATCCGACGCATTTCGTAGACGGTACGCTCCGCCGGTCAAGACTTTGTAGATGATGAAGGGGCCTTCCCATTTGGGCTTGAGCTTGTCCTTTTTCTTGTCCGGCAGGTGTAGAACTAGTTCGCCAACGTTGTAAGTCTTGGCCCGTACTTCTCTGCTTTGGTATCTTCGAGCCTGCTGCTGATAGAATGTGGAACGAGCCTTGGCGACGTCGCGTTCTTCCTCCAATGCGTCCAAGCTGTCCTGTCGATCCAACTCGGCTTCTCTTTCTTTGTACATGCGCACTCGAGGTGAGTCATGAATGATGTCGCAGGGCAAAACTGCTTCTGCACCGTATACCATAAAAAATGGTGTGAATCTGGTAGTACGGTTAGGCGTTGTCCGCAGCCCCCAGAGTACGGAGTCGAGCTCCTCTACCCAGTGCGTGTCAGATTTCGTAAGGGACCGCACTAGTCTGGGTTTGATGCCGCTCATTATTAGACCATTTGCTTGTTCCACTTGACCGTTGGTTTGGGGATGATAGACTGAAGCGTAATCGAGCTTGATGCCCATATTTTTGCACCATGATTTAACCTCATCGGCCGTGAAGTTCGTGCCATTATCGGTGATGATGCTGTGGAGGACACCATAACGGTGTACTACCCCGGATATAAAGTCTATCACTGGTCCGAACTCTGCCGTTTTAACTGGCTTGGCCTCTATCCATTTGGTGAATTTATCCACCATGACCAATAGGTACCTTTCCTTGTGGGTTCCCCCTTTAAGTGGTCCAACCATGTCAAGCCCCCAGACCGCGAACGGCCAGGTAATGGGTATAGTTTTGAGGGCGGTGGGTGGCATGTGGCTCTGATTAGCAAAGAGCTGACAACCGACGCATCTTTGGACTAAGTCCTGAGCATCTGCCCGGGCCGTCGGCCAATAAAATCCTGTACGGAATGCCTTTCCTACAAGGGCCCGGGCTGCGGCGTGGTGTCCGCCTAGTCTAGCATGAATTTCAGCCAGGAGGTCTCGCCCTTCCTCTTTGGAGATACACCTTTGAAGGACTCCGGTTGTGCTTTTCTTATAGAGTTCTCCCTCATGGACCTTGTAGGCTTTAGATTGCCGGACTACGCAGCGGGCCTCATTATGGTCTTCGGGGAGTTCCTGCCTAAGCAAGTAGGCTAGGAACGGCTCTGTCCATGGGGTGATTACTGCCATTATGTCGTGGGCTGAGGGTGTTGTTTCGTCGGTTGGATCGCCGGTTATGTTAGATTGCTCTGCGGCCGCCTCCGGTTTGTTATTTCTGGGCTCCTCTTCCCATAGTACGGATGGCTTGAACAGCCGTCCAGGAAGATATTTGGAGGGACAGCGTCACGTTTTGCGCCGATGCGTGCCAATACGTCGGCCGCTTGGTTATTATCTCTGGCTACGTGGTGGAATTCAAGTCCTTCGAACCGAGCTGACATTTTAAGGACAGCGTTGCGATAGGCTGCCATTTTTGGATCCTTGGCGTCAAAGTCTCCATTTACTTGGGATATTGCGAGGTTTGAGTCCCCGCGCACCTCTAGGCGTTGGATGCCCATGGAGATTGCCATCCGGAGGCCATGTAAGAGGGCCTCGTATTCGGCTGCGTTGTTGGAGTCCGTGTACATTATCTGAAGTACGTATTGGACTCTGTGCTCGGTTGGGGACGTTAGTACGATGCCAGCCCCCAATCCGGCCAACATTTTGGAGCCGTCGAAATGCATAATCCAATTGGAGTATACGCCGTACTCTTTAGGGAGTTCGGCTTCAGTCCACTCAGCGACAAAGTCAGCCAAAACTTGCGACTTTATAGCTCGCCGTGGTTTGTAAGTTATGTCGAATGGTAAGAGCTCAATGGCCCATTTTGCAATCCTGCCCGTTGCATCGTGGTTATTTATAATGTCATTTAGGGGTACTTCGGAGGCCACTGTTATCGAACACTCTTGAAAGTAGTGTCGAAGCTTCCGGGATGCCATGAACACTGCATACGCTATCTTTTGATAGTGCGGGTAACGGGACTTGCAGGGGGTTAAAACAGTGGATACATAGTACACTGGTTTTTGAAGAGGGAATTTATGCCCTTCTGTTTCTCGTTCTACGACAAGCACCGCGCTTACTACTTGACGTGTTGCCGCGATGTATAACAACATAGGTTCGCCCAGATTGGGCGCAGCCAGGACCGGATTCGTTGCCAATATGGCCTTTATTTCTTCGAGTCCGGCAGTGGCAGCATCCGTCCACTCGAAGTGTTCGGTGTACCTGAGGAGGCGATAGAGGGGCAATGCCTTTTCTCCTAGGCGGGAGATAAAACGGCTGAGAGCCGCCACGCATCCAGTCAATTTCTGGATCTGTTTGAAGTTTTTTGGAATATCTAACTGTGATAGGGCTCGGATTTTGGCCGGATTTGCTTCAATTCCTCTACCGGTTACAATGAAGCCCAAGAGCTTTCCGGCTGGTACGCCGAAAACGCATTTTTCCGGATTCAGCTTGATGTCATATGCTCGGAGGTTGTCGAATGTGACCCTCAAGTCGTCTACTAGAGTTTCGACGTGTTTGGTTTTGACGACTACGTCGTCTACGTATGCCTCTACTGTTTTGCCGATCTGGGTGGCCAGACATGTCTGAATCATGCGCTGATATGTTGCGCCGGCGTTTTTAAGTCCGAAGGGCATCGTGTTGAAGCAGAATGGTCCATATGGAGTAATGAACGCCGTTGCGGCTTGATCCTCTTCTGCCATCTTGATTTGATGATAGCTGGAGTATGCGTCCAGGAAGCACAATGAATCGTGCCCTGCAGTGGCATCGATGATTTGGTCGATGCGGGGGAGGGGGAAGGGATCCTTTGGGCAGGCTTTATTTAGGTCTTTGAAATCGACACATAGGCGCCAGGATCTGTCCTTCTTTGGTACCATTACTAGGTTTGCTAGCCAATCCGGATGTTTGATGTCTCTGATAAATCCGACTTCCAATAGTTTGGCTAGTTCTTCTCCCATTGCCTGTCTTTTGGGTTCGGAAAATCGTCGAAGAGCCTGTTTGACTGGCTTGAACCCTTTTAGGATGTTTAGGCTATGCTCTGCCAGCCTGCGAGGGATTCCTAGCATATCTGAAGGATGCCAGGCGAAAATGTCCCAATTTTCCCGAAGGAATTCTCGCAGTGCGGCGTCTACATCAGGGTTCAACTGTGCCCCGATGGAGGCCGTCTTTGTCGGGTCCGTTGGGCGGACCTGGAATTTTATAATTTCGTCCGCTGGTTTAAAGGAGGTGGACTTGGATCTCTTATCGAGTATCACGTCGTCTCTGTGCACCGTAGCGCGTAGCGCGGTGAGTTCCTCTGCCGCTAGGGCTTCGGATAGTGCCTCCAGGGCTAATGCGGCTGCTTTGTTTTCGGCGCGGAGTGCTATGTCCGGATCACTAACGAGAGTGATTATCCCGCCGGGCCCAGGCATTTTGAGCTTCATGTACCCGTAATGGGGTACGGCTTGGAAAATTGTGAACGCCTCTCGTCCTAATATAGCGTGGTATCCGCTGCTGAGCGGGGCCACTTGGAACGTGATTTCTTCGGACCTGTAATTGTCCGGTGAGCCGAACACCACATCGAGTGTGATTTTTCCGGTGCAGCGTGCTTCCCAGCTAGGGATTATTCCTCTGAAGGTTGTGCTGCTTCGCTCAATGCGGCTCCAGTCTATTTCCATTTTTTGAAGAGTTTCCTCGTAAATGAGGTTCAATCCGCTGCCGCCATCCATGAGTACCTTGGTAAGTCGAAAGCCGTCCACTATTGGACTGAGGACCAATGCGGCTGGTGCTCGGGCTGTTCGGAATTTAGGTTTGTCGCTGGCGTTGAAGGTGATGGCCACGTCGCTCCAAGGATTTGTTGTTGCTACTTGGTAGACTTCGGCAAGGCTGTGGATTGTTCGTTTCCGCATATTGTTTGATGCGAAAGTCTTGAAGACTGTTGATACCGTACCGGTATTGTTGGTGTGGTTTCGCGGGGCTAGAAGCTCCTCGCCACTTTTGGCCACCTGCCGTAATATCCAACATGCACGAAGGCTATGTGTTGGGGTGGCGCCCTTGGTACTGTGAATTGTACAGGGTTTGCTGAGCCATCCCTCCAGTACGGTTCCGTTCCCTTTAAGGGGCTTCTGTTTTTTGGTTCTTGTACTTGGTGCCTGAGTGTAATGCACCCTTTTGTTGCGGACTGGGGCTATGTTCGGGGCCGGATTATCCCAAAACCTATCTTCGGTTTTCCGGAAATTTTCTATGGCACAGTACTTTCGCACTATGGATGCCAAGTCGGCGAAACGTGTGATTTCACGATGGCTGACGGCGTTCAAGATTCCCCTGTCCGTGCAATTGTTGCAAAAGATGGAGATTGCGTTTTCCTCTCGGCAGTCCTTTATCCGGTCCATGACCAGGAGGAATCTAGCCCAGTAATGATGTACTATTTCGGCTGGCTCTTGCCGGATTAGAGATAGATCGCACATATGTGGACGGGCGGGCCTAATTGAGTCCGGGACCCTGCCCATCTCGAGGCTCAAGGGCCGAGAAGTTTCCGAATTTGGAAGCTTGGAAAGTGGAACGTTGTCCAACGAGTCCGGTCCGATGCCTGACTTTATGTTCAGTGCTTGATCGGAATCCGCTCCTCCGCGGGAATCCGGCATGGAGGGTTCGGTAGCCCGGACACGACTAGTTTTCAATATGGGAGAAGGATCGTCGCGATGTTCCTCCACCACCGTGACGTGGTGGGTAACCTGGGGAGAGTTAATCTCTCTCAGATCGGTTTTAAGCTCGATCCGATTGTAGTCTGTAGCGACTCCCAGGGCGGCGATCCAATCCAAGAGTTCGTTTACTGACGAGAGCTCTGTTGGATCTAACTGCTCGGCGAATTCCGAGTTGACGTGAAGATTGCTCTCAATGACACGAGAGGTCATCGTTGAAGCGGTGGCCAGACAGGCGGTCATAAGAAAACCTCCTAGCCGGATAGTTTGGCCGGTGGCCAAGGCTCCATCGGCGAAGATGCCGTCCTCGAAGACGGGAAGAGGCATCCTTCCTATCGGTGACAGCATAGAGGAACTCTCAATGAAAGCACCAATGTCGGTGTGAAAACCGGCGGATCTCGGGTAGGGGGTCCCGAACTGTGCGTCTAGGCGGATGGTAACAGGAGACAAGGGGCACAATGTTTTACCCAGGTTCGGGCCCTCTTGATGGAGGTAAAACCCTACGTCCTGCTTGATTGATATTGATATTGTGGATGTTTACAAGAGTGGATCTACCACGAGATCAAGGAGGCTAAACCCTAGAAGCTAGCCTATGGTATGATTGTAATGGTTGTTGTTGTGTCCTAAGGACTAGAGCCATCCGGTTTATATAGACACCGGAGAGGGCTAGGGTTACATAGAGTCGGTTACAATGGTAGGAGATCTACGTATCCGTATCGCCAAGCTTGCCTTCCACGCCAAGGAAAGTCCCATCCGGACACGGGACGAAGTCTTCAATCTTGTATCTTCATAGTCTTGGAGTCCGGTTGATGATGATAGTCCGGCCGATGATAGTTCGGCCGATGATGGTAGTCCGGCTATCCGGACACCCCCTAATCCAGGGCTCCCTCACCCTTCTTTCGGTTCTGTCCTGCGCCACATTGGTCGGCCCGTGACGCATTTAGGAAGACCCATGGATGACTAGTCATACAAGACAAAGATAGCAGAATTGTGAAGGACTCCGTGTCCACTGACAAAGCCCACTAGGATTTGTAACCCTAGGCTCTTGGACTAAGGTAACCCCTTTATCTCTGATATTACTATTCATCCAACCTAACTTTAAGGGGCATCCTACAGAATGCTCTACTAGAATCATACTCGTCGATTAGGAAGAGAGGTGTGAGACAATGCGTGAGAGACATGCCTAAAGATAATGTGCGTACATGAGACACGTAGGCAGGTCCATGTATATAGAAAGGGTCGATGAGGATTGTGCGTGTGTATGCTTGTGAGAGGAAGAGTGCTTGTGATAAAGGTTAGTGAAAACAGTTGTAAATGGTTACGAGAGGGAGGGATGGTTATATCTAGAGCATGTGTGCGAGAAAGACACCTCGGGAGAGAGTGTGTGAGCATATGTGAGAGACCACAGATGGAGAGTGAAACTACACGTAAAAGACTGCTGTACACATTGATTAAAGATATAAATTGTATCCAAATATTAGGATGGGATCATGATATTTGCAATTCGCGTAAGGAACGGTCATTGATCCATCAGACATCTAGATTCTATCGAATTTGAGCATGTCTATGTTATTATTCGACACAATTGATCCACATAGTTAGTATTTTGAACTCCAGACAATGCATCGCTTTAGCAATCGAATATAAACGTGAGTATAGTTCATGTTGTGTGTGTAAAGCACATTATACATATGAAAGTTACACAATGAACATTATAAATAGCTACCTATGAACTAGCATACATTTGAATTCAACTTAAGGTGGTTTAAAAAAAATAGAATTCAACATGAAGTCCATTCAATTATTTGAATTTGATATCATGGCATTTGTAAATCATACCTAAATTATGGGGGCACCAATCTTTGCTCTGATTTTGTACATAATAGCATATGTAGTCGTGTACAAAATAGATTCAAATTTAGCTCCTCCATTCCAAAATAATCATAGTTATAGGATTTTCAAGTGTCAAAATTTCAAAAAGAAGCGGATAATTTAATGAGGTCTTCAAACATACAAGGTCAAATATAATGTTGTCTATTTAGGTCAATCCTCATAGTTCAAGAGTACTCTAAACGTGAATGCTTGTGTTTCAAAATTTCGAACGAAGCGCCAAAAGAGCCTCTACTCGCCCGAAACGGCGTGAGACCAATGTTTGGTAGTACAAGGAAATTACTTTTCTAATAACTCCGACTCGTGAAACCTACCGGCCCGAAGTCCAAAGGTCTAAACCGGGGTAGGTTTGTAGCTTCATCTAGACGCCACACAACCGCCTCCGAAAAACATTCATACACAATGGCTGCCTAAGCACAAATGCGCGTGGCGGAAATCGCTCCCGTCCACTATTTGGGACACCTGGCATTACCATCCTACCCCCGACCCGCAGTAGGTCCGAAATTTAAGAGGAGGGCAATGTTTGTACTTCCCCCAAATTTCAAACAAGCGCGTCCCATCTTCTGTTCAAAAAAGCCAAAAACAAGCGCGTCCCAGACCGAAACATGGTTCTCCCCCCGTCCCCACGCCCACCCATTCGATTCCCCATTCATACACCGTGGGTGCCAAAACTACCTCTCCACCAGCCGCGAAACCCCGGCGTCCTCCGTCCGCCACCCCATCCTACCCATCAGCCGCCGCCCTCCTCCATCATGCCGGAGCCGATACCCAAACGTCGTCATCCACCGCAACCTCAACCGCAACGCCCTCCACGACTAGTAGTTGAAGCCGAGGCCGAGCGGTCCGTACCCGAGCCAGTTCAACCACGCCGTCCTGCGCCTCACCGCTGCCACTCCAACTTCGCCACCGTCCACCGCACCGGAGCTATTCTTGCTATGTCGTCCTTCGCCGCCTCGGATCTGCTTCCCCTCCGCTGATATATGGCCACGGAAACACAATCAACAATTTGGCCATGGGTTTGTCCAAGGATCCACGGCTCTCCAAAACATCGGTTCCCCTGGGAAAAACAAGAAGATCGCCGCGACATATCGACACCACACTGGCAACCGATACGGGTACTCGTCTTCCCTTATTCGTGAAAATCTTATGTGTCTGCTTGCATGGTATTCATCCCACAGAAGACACTAGTTGACCGCTTCTTCTTCATAGTAGATGTTCCTAGTAATTCATGATGCACAAGGTTTCTCCTCATATACTATTTCACCTTAGCTAGAGGTCCGTCGCGCCCCCCTGAATTTCAATTTCTGGCCAGTTGATTCCCAATTAACGGAAGCATTCCCCTGCATAACAGGCGCTAGTACGCCTATTACACCGGGGAAGCAGCGCCTTGGTGTTTATCTTAGGGGCATGTGTGGCCTAGAGCTACTGGCGCCCGATCTGGAGGTCGACTGGGATTAAAGGGATGGCCTGGGGGTGCTGCCAAGAACGGCGATGGTGTGAGGTCGGGGGGAGGGTGGGGTGGCGGAGGCAGGGGTCTGGGCCGGTGGTCGCTGGCGGTTTGAGAAAGATCGTTAACAGTGACTGGCGGGAGGTAGACGAACGCCATCTGCCCGTTCCTTATAGATCGGACGGTTCATTAAAAAAATCGACTGACCTATTTATTTTCAGTCGACTGTTACCTTAGATATGACCACATGTGGTGGTGTGCTGGAGTACCTGCATTTCCTGTGCTCATATATTACAAAATCATACGGAGTAGAATCTAATTTTGTTTGCCATGCAATGTTATAGAGCTATCATATGTCTCCTGTGATTTATATTTCAGCCACCTGCTATCTGCTACTTTTACAGTGCACTAGTTCTGCACACACTTCACCCATACTCTCACTATTGTGTTTTTATGCAAGGGTATTTCAGAGTCTGCCTTGAGAGAAGCAGCAAAGAAAAGAGAGAAGTCGTGCCAACTTTCTTCGCAGGTAGGCACGACACTTTATAGTGCTATAAAGGGTGCAGTGCCAGCAGATGGAGGCGGTAAACGTAGCTTTGGAGTTGATGACCTCGCTCGCAGTGAAACACCATCCCAGGTTCTTGCTTTAACTTCGCGGTGTCATATGTGGTTGCATGTTCCATATGGTGTCTATCTTGTATTCGAAAGGCTGAAGTCAGTCTTTATTAAGATAAGTAAAGATATTTTTTTACATGAACCACCATCCTGTGAGAACCAGAAGACAAATAGCTAGTCAGGGCACTGGCCGAGCCAGTGACAAGTCCAGCAATGACAGGCATCACCTGGAAGCCAACTAAAAAGCCGCGATGGTGGCGAAGCAGCCCGCCTCCCACCAGGCTCTCAGGTCCTAGATGATCATGCTCACCAGTCCAGCCGGATGTCCTGCTTGTATTGCTTCCAATTTGGTTAAATTGCATCTGCTTAGCTTACACATTATACCTTTGAATATGACATGCCTTTCTGTTTTTGGTACATACTAGTACATATGTGTATTAACCATGTTCTTACATCAAACTAATGTTCTTGTGTATCCGTCATCAATCACTTATGATGAGGCAGGCAAGCAAGTGGACTACTCATTTAAAGAATGCAACGTCAGCCTCCCAACATGATTCTCAAGAAACAGCAATGCTAGATGAAGATAGTGAACATAGCTCTATAGTTGATTACAACATTTCCCCTACACTAGCATCGCAGGTGCTTGCTCTAACTTGGTAGCGTGATATGTGGTTGCATGTTGCATATGGTGTCTAGATTGTAATTCTTCCAATCTGGTTAAACTGCATGTGCTAGTCTGCTTAGCTTATACATTATACCTGTTAATGTGACATGCCTTCCTGTATTTAGTACATAGTAAATCTGTCTATTAAGCATGTCCTTACATAAAACTATTGTTTTTTTGTATCCCACATTAATCAATATGACGAGACACCTTTAGTATATGCAGTGTGATATTAGTTGCATCTTTCATATGATTTATAGCATGCACTGCTTCTAATTTGTTGAAATTCCATTTATGATGGGACACTTTTAACTTGGCAGAGTCATATTGGTTGCATCTTTCATGTGGTGTCTAGCTTGCATTGCTTCTTATTTCTTGGAATGGTTTCTGCTTAGTTTACACAAACAGTTGTGAACATGCCATGCCATCCTGTTTTTCCTACATATTACATCCTGGTATCATGTGTCTGCCTTACATCAAAGTAGTGATTGTCAGTATCATGCATGAATGAGTTCTGAAGAGAGAATTTGATTGCTTTTTCTTATCGGTTTTACTTGACAATTCAAAATCAATAAAGCGGAAGGAAGTTAGCAAGATGGCGGATAAAGGTGCTCCTTCCGAACGGAGGGCCTCTACAGTTTCTACTCCTTCACACCCCAAGATGATTTCCAAGACAACACATGCATAGACACTCAACAAAGCTGTGTTTATCATGAGCACGTCCCCCCTAGTGCACCATCACCGGGACTCCCTCTAACTTGGCACTGTTATATGTGGTTGCATGTTATGTGTGATGTCTAGCTTGTATTGCTTCTAATTTTGTTGAATTCCATCCGCTTACTTTACACGTTATACTTGAATAAGACACGTTTCCTGTTTCTAGAACATACAATATCTGTCTATCACACCATGTTCTTACATAAAATTACTACTGTTGTGTAACCTACAACAATCACTTATCATAAGACACGTTTGACTTCGGAGTGTGATATAGGTTACATCTCTCATTCTTTTCTAGCTTCTACTACTAATTTGTTGAAATGGCACTTATGACTAGACAGTTTTAACTTGGTAGAGTGATATTCGTTGCATCTTTCATATGGTGTCTAGCTTTCATTGCTTCTAATTTGTTGAAATGCCTTCTCCTTAGTTTACACATCATAAGCTGTGAATATGCAATGATGTGAATATGCAATGGCACTAATGACGAGAGACCTCTAACATGGTAGTGTGATGTTGCTTGCATCTTGCATATGATTTATTTCTTGTACTTCTTCACATTTGTTTAAACGCCATTTATGATGAGACATTGTTAACTTGGCAGAGCGATATTTGTAGCATCTTTCATATGGTGTCTACCTTCCATTGCATTGCTTCTAATTTGGTGAAATGTCTTCTGCTTAGTTTACACATCATAGCTCTGGTTATCTCTTTCGTCCTGTTTTTCGTACATATTACATCCTCCTATCATGTGGTTGTCTAACATCAAAGTTCAGTTCGTCTGCATCACACATCAATTTGTTCTGAAGAACTAAATTGTTATTCGTTTTTCTTGTCGGCTTGACTTAACATGGCACAGAGAAAGATGAAGAAACACAGAATGGCAGGGAATGAGAAGAGGATGAATCCTGCAGATTCTGTTGGTACTGATGGTGCAATAGAAGGTCAAAGTCCAGCGAAAAATTCTACAAACAGGGCATCCCATGCTACATGAGGTGCACAAAAAGCCAAACAGAAACAAATAGCTGCCACCAAACAAGCAGAGACAGCCCTAGTTCTTGCAACACCTACCACAGTACTACCAGCTGCACGAGTTACTCGTGCGTCAATTGAGCTAGCAACACGTTCCCAAGCTCCCTTGCCACCTAACACTACTTCCCAAGCACTCTTGACACAAGACGAGTTGGCAATATCAGATGAACCTTGTGAGCTTTAACAACAAGAAGGTAGTTGCTGGAGTCAAGTTACAGTTGCATGCTTCTTTATATGTAGTCTCACAGTTTGATGTACACTAACACTTCCTATGTTCGTTGTTGGACTAGCACCTAGGCGCAAGAGCAAACAAACATCAGGGATAATGCTTGATAGGTTAACTAAATCTAGAGGAGGAAGAATGGAGATCCGTTTTGAGGCAGGTTTTAAAAAGGCCACGTGATGCTACAGAGTCAGCCAAGTTAGTATCAGAGGCAGCGGTTGCCGTTAGGTGTCATGTACATGTCCTCCCAACATGGATTCAGTACATGAATGACAAAGACGAAACCCAGTTCAACACCTTCCTCGACCATTTATCTGTAAGTATGGTTATGTATGGAAACTAGTAATATCGTCTTGCTCTGTCCCATACTTTCTAGGTTGCTGATAATGAGACTCCCATAATTTTCAATAGATGAGGTTCAAGTTGGATAGCCAAGATGATGCAACCAGACAAGCTTGCACCCATGTTTTCAAGTCTACTCTATGACAGTATCGGTATAACTTGAGGAAAACTCACTTTGAAGGCAAGGCTAACAGTGAACTTTCCCAAACATCTCCAGTGGAAAATATATCGGATGAAGACTGGAGGGGCCTTGTTAAACACTGGTCTGATCTGAAGTATCAGGTACATTATATATATATATATATATATATATATATATATATATGTGATCAGATCACATGTTGAAGTCCTATTTACGCATGTGCCACACAAATCTATCTTCTTGTAGGTGATCTGTTCAAAGAACAAGGCCAAACGTATGAAAGTGAAATTCCAACAGATGATAGGATCTCGTAGCTATATTGCACACTGCGAGGCTCTTGTAATTAGCTGCTATTTCACTCTTTTCGCTGTACCATATTATCAGATCTATATTGACTTGTTCGAAATGCAGAGGAAAGCCCGCAAGTACCAAAAAGTACCTGAACCAAATGCGTTGGAAATATCAAAGGACTGTCACACCAGCAAGAAGAAGGGCATGACTACACCAGTCAAAGCCGCTGTTGTAAGTCCTTAATCCTCATGCCTTTTAACTACTACTTACTCTGACTTGTGCCTTGAACTGCATGGTTTGCAGCCAATGTCTATTACTCTTTTCAATTTTATAATCAATTGTCTTAGCATATCATTGCACCTTACAAGGTTTAAAAGAGAGGAGAGATGTTCCTTTGATCTTGACCCGTAATCTAGTTCCGTGCTGGACTTGCCCACACAATGTTACAATTGCCTGTTTGTCTGTTCTCAGTTGTTTTGTGATATGAATGATGTCATACTATGCTTATCGTATTATAAAGTTCGTCTCTTTATCCTTAGCCCTCAATACAATGTGAAGAAATAGACAATACATTAGCAATGGTACATGGTCATATGTTTGGAACCTGGTTTTATTATGTACTTTGCAATAAAATACAACTAATATTTTACATGGGTTCACTAGAATAAGTTATGCATATAGACCAAAGCTATTTTGTTTGGTTTTGCTGCCTCCTTAATATCTTCTGTTCTAGTACTACTAATGTAAAAAATCAAGTTTTCAAGGAGCTATGGAAAAAATGGTGGAACCGCCACCTTCAGAAGGTGGCGAGGCAACTATAACCGCAATGTCAGCTCTTGCTGTAGTGGGTCAGTACCTGTCCACTAACAGTGCCAAAAGCACGTTCCTGCGTAATACTGGGTTGGTTGTTAAGGCAATCTCGTCCAAATTGCCTCATGATCAAGATATGCAAGCTCAAAGCAATGTTGTATCTGCGCTCCAGACACAAGTCCATTCCCTAACAGAGACCCTTTGTGAAACAAGGAGAGACATTGTTCGATGTCGTCAAGATATGCATGGTTTTGAATCCAGACTATCAGACATTTGCTATATTGTCCAGGAGCCTAGGAGAAATGAAGGCGAGGGTTATGGTGCTCCATCGGACAATACATCATGAAAACGTAGTAGTCAGGTCAAATGAATTGAGCTTCTGAACTTCTGGTGGTGCATTTATCTTCTAGACTATTAAGTTTTATGCCAACCTTCCTTTTGTTATATAGTTGTAATTTGTTTTGGTGTGATACAAAATTTGTTCTTAACATGCAGCCACCGGCTGAAGAAAACAGCAACCCATTTTTGTATAGTGTAGGGTGTTCCCCATATTTGCACTAGTGGCGATCTTTGATGCCGAGTGGATGTAATCTGTGCAATCGCCTTAATAGCCTAGCGTTAGTTTCAGCCTTATTTATTTCCTAGTCTTCCTTTTCCCTGGTTTGTTAGTGGTCATAACAACCATGGGCCATATACGGGCCGTAGGATCCATGGGTCTCCTACGGGCCATCGATAAATGGGCCTCCATCAGGGCCGTAGAATCGGTGGGCCTCGGGTCGTCGGATAAATGGGTCTACATGGGCCGTAAACGGGCGTAATTGGTATCGGCCCAGCACAGTAATGGGCCGTTAACAGGCCGGAGGACAGCAAAGGCTTAATTCTATCACAGGCATAACGGGTCGTTAATGGGCCAGAATATAGGACGGGCTGGAAACGGTGCAACGGGTTAACATGCCAGAAACGGGCCGACTCTTGCCATGGGCCGAATTTGGCCCATTAGGGGAACAAGCCAGAAACGGGCTGAAAGTAATCGAGGGCCGGAAAGGAGCCCAAGAACGTATGGGTTGTCAATAGGCTGAAAGCTAACACGGGTTGGAAACGGCGCAATGGGTTAACAGGCCAGAAACGGGCCGACTCTTACCATGGGCCAAGTTTCGCCCATTAGGGGAACATGCGAGTAACGGGTCGGAAGTAATCGAGGGCCAGAAAGGAGCCCAAGATCGTATGGGCCGTCAATAGGCCGAAAGCTAACACGGGCTAGAAACGGCCCATGTGAATCACGGGTCGTTAATGGGTACAAAGAAAATTAATGTTCATTATGGGCTAGAGTCACCGTGGGCCTCTAATGGGCCTAAAGATACGAAGGCCTCATGTGGGCTGAAAGACATCATGGGCCATACATGGGCCAAAAGTGAAATGGGCGGGTGTTATATTCGACGGCCCATATGACGTTGTTGGGCCGATTTCCGTTAGGGCCTAACAGGCCGTGAGTTACCGGGCCATAAAATGGGCTATTTGCAAAGAGACCGTTAACAAGCTTTTCATGGGCCAGCCCGTTAACTTTTGACCAAGTCAAACGTGCCGGCTTTGTAAGCTAAATGGGCCAGTGGTGGGCCGTGGCACGTGTCGACATATCATAGGCACCTATCTGACCCACGAACGAGCTGACACGTGTTTCGTCCGGCCAATAAGAATTTTACACGTGGAAATTTCCCATTGGTTCGGGTTGTTAACGGGTTATTGGATCCAAAACCCGACCCGATAGCTTAACGGCGTTCTGTTATGGTGGATGCCACGTGTCGGTCACCCTTGACGAAAGCACTTCTGTGGTGCACGATTTATCGTCATGGAAGTGAACACTTCCGTGATGATAATTTTGGTAATGTCATGGAACACTTCTATGACAGCACAGGTATGACTATCTTAAATCTGTTATAAAATCGTCATGGATGTACATGCATGACAGAAAATGCGACCTACTGTGACAAACACATATCATCACGGAAGTGTATTTTTTTTGTAGTGAATGCAATAAGAACGATGACATGATGTAGACAAGATCCATTTATCTATTGCGGCTGATATGGATCCCATCTTTTTATCCTTAGTAGCAACGATACATACGTGTCGGTTCCCTTTCTGTCCCTGGGATCAAGCACCGTAAGATCGAACCCACTACCGGGCACCTCTTCCCATTGCAAGATAAATAGATCAAGTTAGCCAAACAAAACCCAAATATCAGAGAAGAAATATGAGGCTACAACAGATCACGCATATGAGAGATCAAAGAAACTCAAATAACTTTCATGGATATAAAAATATATAACTGATCATAAACTCGAAGTTCATCAGATCCCAACAAACACACCGCCAAAATACTTACATCATATGGATCTCCAAGAGATCATTGTCTTGATAATCAAGAGAGAGAGAGAGAGAGAGAGGAAGCCATCTAGCTACTAACTACGGACCCGAAGGTCTACAAAGAACTACTCACGCATCATCGGAGAGGCACCAATGTAAGTGGTGAACCCCTCCATGATGGTGTCTAGATTGGATCTGGTGATTCTGGACTCTGCGGCGCCTGGATGAAAATTTTGTCGACTCCCATAGGGTTTATAGAATATTGGGGTATTTATAGAGCAAAGAGTCAGTCTAGGGGGCACCCGAGGTGGGCACAACCCACCAGGGTGCGCCTGGGCCTCCTGGCGCGCCCTGGTGGGTTGTCCCCTCCTCGGGACTCCCCCAGGTGCAACCAGGGCCCAACTTCTTCCTTCTGGTCCATAAAAAATCATCGTAAATTGGCGTGGCATTTGGACTCCGTCTGATATTGATTTCCTGCGATGTAAAAAACATGCAGAAAATAGCAACTGGCACTTGGCACTATGTCAATAGGTTAGTACCAAAAAGATATAAAATGACTATAAAGATTGTAAAACATCCAAGATTGATAATAAAGCAGCATGGAATAATAAAAAATTATAGATACGTTGGAGACATATCAGTACTTGACCGAACGATCCAGAAGTACAATCGCAGTAGTTCTCCCTTTACTACCTTTAGCCGAACTAGCAGAACGTAAGGTGGTAAGCATAGGAGCCGGGCAACCCAACTATAGACCAAAGACATTATTCGGAACCGATGCATATAATGCAATATCCGGGACGCCGAAGAGTTCCCTATAGGTGTTCGGACTTTAGGATCTGCAAGGCCGAATATAGCCCCGGGAGCAAAGATCGGGCTAAAGCATGTACGTCAATCAGAAGTAAGGAGGGAAAACATTAAGTACCTGAACAAAAGGTGTTGATCATTTGCTTCCTTTATATCGTTATAGAGACATGTTTAGACATATAATGCCATGAATAATGAGGTCATGTTACATGCCAAAAAATTTACATAAGGGAAAGGTTTACACAGGGCCTAAAAGTAGTGGTTTGAAGATCCCTATGGTACCCTGCCACACGTCTGCACAATTTCTCCTTAGTGGTGGATCCTTTTAAAGGAAGAATAGATGGTTGTCTGCAAAGAAGAGATAGAGGGACCAAGGAGGGAGCCCTCATGCCACCGTGCGACTTTGAGGTTTTCAAAAGAACCTGCAGTGAAATTAAAAAAAAGGGAAAAAAAGGTATGTGAGGTCCCAATAGGGTCAAGCCGTACTATGGACCTTTCCTGCATTGTGCCTCTAATTTTGCCCAAGGTATTTTAAGTGCGTAGTTATGTATGTGCGGTACATATGCCGCATCCTTATAGGGCATTCGACGGAGGCAGAATTGCTATTCAAGGTCCGCGTGCACCGAGCTATTTGCATGAGGTGCGGACCTGACTTTTTTAACAATGTTATTGGTCTTGATGGTCGATGAATTGTTCGGCTTGATGAGGCCACCATATACCTCAGCTGCAGGGGTTGCGGTGTGCTCTTTGGTTCGAAGGGAGGGCTCCATGTTTCCATTGACTATAATGACGCCCCGCGGTCCTGGCATTTTAAACTTCAAATAAGCATAGTGCATGACCGCATTGAAACGGGCAAAAGAGGTTCGTCCGAGCAGTGCATGATAGTCACTGCAGAAAGGGATGATATCAAAGACTAGTTCTTCACTACGGAAGTTGTCCAGAAAGCCGAATACCACTTCAAGTGTTAATGAGCCCGTACAACGGGCCATCACGCCTGATATCACTCCTTTAATGGTAGTGTTGCTTGGCTTGATTCTTGATGGGTCGATACCCATTTTGCGGACAGTATATTGATAGATCAAGTTAAGGCTGCTACCGCCGGCTATAAGGACTCCAGTGAGATGATATCCGTCGATGATAGGATCGGGGACCAGGGCGGCCAAACTCCTGTGACGGATACTGGTTGGGTGATCCCTGCGATCAAAAGTGATCGGACAGGCTGACCATGGATTGAACTTTGGGGCGACAGGCTCTATGGTGTAGACGTCCCTTAATGCACGCTTGCGCTCCCTTTTGGGTATGTGAGTGACATAGATCATGTTTAGTGTTTTTACTTCGGGGGGAAACTGCTTCTGACCCCCGGTGGAGGAGGCGATTAAGGCACGATGAAGCCTATGATGGGTGTAGTTCGGAGGTCAAACTTCTGTTGTTTCGAGCCCGTTGCATAGTTCAATGAAGTGTTGAGCCGTATGCCATCGGGAAACTCCCTCACATGTGTTAGATGATTCGTAATCAAATGACTTGACAATCCATCACTATGGAATTTCTCCATGTGGGTTTCTCCAATGCGATCAAATGCAGTGCCACAAATATTTGGTATTCTCTTAGTCTTGCAACATTTAGCGTCTGTGTTATAGATGTTCTATATCATCATCAGTGTTCATCATAACATACATCACATTCACAATGGAAGTATGGCCTTTATGTTATTCATAACATTGAACAACTATTGTTCTTTTATGAACAACCTCCTTGCATCAAGCATTGTTCAATGGGCTAGAATGTACAAAACTCTAAAATGGATTATGAAAACAAATACAAAGGTAATACGTTAACGGGAATTATAGTAACTTTTACAAAGTTTCCATCATGTATCTTAACGTCATTGTCCGCTAGTCATTTTAGGCCGTACTAGTTCTTGCATTGAGTTGCAACATCATGCAATCCAACCGGTATTCTTGTGATCAAATTTAACCACAATACCAAAGAATTAAGTGATTAACAGTTTTATCACAATTACTAAGAATTACATTTTCTTGACCAGCCTTCTCTACATCTGTAACTTGTATGGCATTCATACCTGAGCTTGACATTCGAGTATTCTTTCTCTCTGCCTTTTTACATCTTATAGGTTTACTTTCAATATTTCTCCTACTCACAGAACAAGCACCCAACTTTAAGAGCGGCGTGAGCCATATACTTCCTAGGCGTGTAACACTCATTAACACCCTTCAAACTTGTCCTTTCTCTTTAAGTTGTTGTTTTATTCACCATCGTCTTATGACTAATGTTCTTCTAGATCCTACTCATTCAGTCTTTAAGAATACTAAACATATGACTCGAACTTGCAAACAAACATTGCTTTGGATATCACATATCGTTTAGCGTTTGTTTATTTTGAAAACAATTTTTGGTTCCAAGAATATACATAACTATCCTAAAATATTTTGAAGTTTGGGTTTCATGGAAGCAAGAATGCTACACTTGACTATGGTAGAACTCTAGCCTTTTGGATCAAATGACACGAGTCTCATCATCTATAGCATCAGCAGGGGAGTATTGAAAGCATGCAATAAGACAGTAGTCCTTCTCGACACTCTTAAGGACGATCCTCATAATACGTTACCAATTGTAAAATTTTAATCAGATAATTTAAAATAACTAATCAATTTCAACAAGGAAGGTGGAACCGTGAGCCACTATTCTACAACTATAAAGCAAATTACACTTAGAAAAGGTTTATAATTAATTGCTCTAGTGCTTAAATAATTTTAAAGTGCGATGCCACTCAAATGAACATCTCTCATAATTGATAGTGAGTGATTCAAGACCCATGTATAAATTCCTAGCCATTGATGGTAGCATCAATGATGATGAGAATCTCAACCGATAGGCCAACTTGCTGATCACATCTCTATGTGACTCTTATTCATCTTCGATGGATGTGTAACGAGCTCAAGGGCTCTCTTGGCAAGAATGTCAAGATAATCAAGTTATCTTTCTGCATGGTTTGACCACACCGACCACATATGGTTCAAGTCATTTGTACCCATGGTAGCATGGCGGCCCCAAAGTGATATGTTTTTCAGGCGGGGCTATACTTGGAAGAGCACTAACTACTTGATATTGTACCGATCACCCTAATAAAAAAGACTAATGTGCAATCAAAAGGGTGTAAAATAAGGGTAACATCTTAGGATATTCAAAATAGCATGATACGGTATAGCCCCATCAGTCGGAGAAGTCCTCTTCGTCTTCGCAAAGGTTTAGCCATAGGTGTTGTTGTGGTAGTAGAAAAACGCTGCCATGGCAGCAGTTTTAACAAAAACATATTTCTATAAAAACTGTCTGTCGTGGCAACCTGAAAACTTTTCATGGCAGCAATTTTGAAAATCTATGTCGTTGCAGTATTTTCTTCAACTTTTCTTCTCCGCCTTCATTTACAGCCTTCTGCACCATGGTCCTCCTTCGCAAGCTTGTCACCACCATATGTAGTTACTACTTATCATCGACATCTCTATAGCTACTAAATAAAATTGTATTATATCAAAGTTGACACACCATAATAATCATATGACTCCAGCCAACATGTCTTACCATGGCACGCAGGTCATGTTAAATATTGCAGAATATATGCATCTCATACAAAATCTCATCTCTATGACGAAGGCTATACCACATCACATGCAACCTTCAAAACCAAGTTAGACGCCAGTAATCAGTTTATGCAAAAAATATATTTTACATTACTTCTAGGGATTTTGAACAAACTCTAGCTACCTATCATCAAGTATGACTATTCAAGTTGATAGATTAACTTCGCGAGGTGTATGAAGTAAGAGACTCTATTAAAGATATGTATCCCTATACTAAACTTCGTCATATGCATGACCCATGTGTAGATCGAATCTACACACCCTCTAGTTTTGCGAACATTCATCTTTCTTGACTAAAGTGAAACCCAAAGAACTAAAGCACTTCTTTGATTTGATCAACCATCATACTAAGAGCACTATAGAAGGATCAAAGATTGCCAGAACTTTGTAACAAAGTTTGCACGATGCTGCCAAAATGAGAAGAGCGCAAATTCAAGGGAAGCAACAAAAACAACAAGTAGAAGATTGCATCTACTAACAATAGATCTTATCTTTTACCCGCGCAAATTTTATTAAGCAATAGAACTCATCTACTACTCATTTTTTAGCAATAGATCTAATCTACTAAGAAAAACGTTTTGTGAATTGCCCACACAACACATGTGTTCTAGGTTGTAACCTGCATCCACACATAGATCGCTCATGAGGACACTGCTGGGAAACATAATAGAAAACAAGAACAAATCTCCCTATGAATCAAGTTCCTAGGATCATTATGAAGATGCAAGTATAGATTGAATTGCTCGCCAAGTAACGCAATGGAGAGGAGAGTTGGTGAAGCGAGTTGATGCATATTCCTCCAGCTAAGATTTACAACCTCCCATTCACAAGAATTTTCCCCCTTGAACAGTCCCCCGAACAAAGATTGAAAGCACGGTCTCTCTATAGATTGCACACATACGAAATTCCTATCTGGCAGTGCTTCGCCATCCAGAACTAGATGCCGGAGAACTAGGAGGGATGGAGGAGCCTTACGATGGGGAGGAACTTTTCATGTGGAGAGAGAGATAGATTGATAGATAGAGTGGGGTGCATCCCACACGCAGAAAGATGTGTTCTAGGGGTTGCCCTGCCTCCGTATTTATATGTGTAAGCCTAAGGTCGCAACTTGGAGAGGGGGATTCACCGAAGTCGGTATGGTTCATGAGGCGGAATCCTCAGACTCAAACAAGCAACACCGTAAGACTTGTCATTTTAGAATCGTTGAGACTCTTGCCGTTTCTTTCCTGGCCCCCAAAGCAACCCTTTATGCACTGGCCTAACACCTTGTGAGCCTTGCCACTTGGCCTAGACAAGGTAGTTGTGCACCAGTGACCCTCTAGAATTATTTTGAAGGTTTCAGAACCTTCTAGACCCTGCCATGACCTCCTAGAAAATTTTCGGGAACAACTGATACAACCTGAAAATCTTTCGGTGCTCATTCTCTCAAAACTATTTCCATTATCTCTGAAACTTTTCTGGTGACTTTCTCTCGAGATCCTAACCATCTAGTAATCAACAGATCAATGGCCCTTAAGTGTGTGTGGCCCTGTAGGGTGAAATATAGACTTATCCAAAACTCTTTCCGATCAAATCAATAATGGAGCCGTGGACATCAATATTGACCCATGTACCCACACGAATGATATTCCAGTGAACATTTAGTTATCATGTATTATTACTTTTGCTTTGCGATACTTTTAAAAGCCCAAGGTGAGATATATTGGCATCCCCATGAATCAACACATGATCACAATGCTAGTTTTCTCGTTATTGATTTTATTCTCTTTTCTCGTTCACGTGGTCCAGCATCCCCATGAGAAAGTCACACTGTGTTTGGCCGAACAATGATGGATATGATTACACTGAGATGGCCCTAAGAATATATCTTCATCGTTGGAGGAGCAAATCTCAATCTTGAGCTATCAAGAATCTTCTCATACTTCACCGATGCACATGTAAGTTGTCTTTATGATCACCTTGTTACGGTTGACTTTAAAACGAGCCCAAAGTACATCATCTGGTACGAAGATACTCCCTCCGTAAAGAAATATAAGACTATTTAGATCACAAAAACTTGATACTCTCATGATCTAAGAAATTATGCATATGTTAACTTCTTCTGTGTTATGAACTATCAACTTGTGATGAAAGGAACTCATGGTATAACAATCAACTTGGATCAATTCAACACAAGTGTTATTTTAACATTGTGCCCTCAAAATTGTCGGCATCATCATAACTATGTCCATGACCAGGAAAAATAAAACAATCGTGCAATACTTGATCTAGTCCTAGGGACACACTAGTAGAAAATGGGACATTTGTCCCGGTTCCAGAGGCCCATTAGCCTTGGTTCTGGAACCGGGACTAAAGGGTCGGGACTAAAGCCCAAAATCTTTAGTCCTGGTTCGCTTACGAACCGAGACAGAAAGGGCTCCATGTGGCCGTTGCGGGTCGCCCAGGCAGGAGGATCTTTAGTCCCAGTTGGTAATACCAATGGGGACCAAAAGGCACCCACACGTCAGCATATGGCAAGAGCAGGGTTTTTTATTTTTATTTTGAAGGAGTGGGGGTAGGGGGTTTTGGAGGGTTAATTTAGGGGTTTCATATATTGTGTTAGCTAGCTAATAGAGAGAAGTGACCTCTCTTTATCTCCGTGCTTGGTCGATGCTAGCTACTATACGCATAGAGAGAACTCGACACGCTAGCTAGTAAGAAAATGAAGGAACCATTAAGTACACAAGATCGTCATGAACATATACAGAGAGAGGTGACCTCTCTTTCTTCGAGAGATTGGTCGAACAACAAGTTTTCGTATATCTATCCGACGCTACTAGCTACATATATACAATATAAGATCTCTTACAAACCCTAACATCTAAGGTCTATTTCAACTTCGACATGGTACTCTCTAGCTTTATTTATGACGTGGTCAAGAAAGAATCTTTCCAATTCCTCTTGAATAGCTTGTATGCGATCATGTCGCAGGAGTTCATCCCGCATCTGCCACATCTAATTTAAAGAAGTGGGCCAATATATATATATATATATATATATATATATATATATATATATATATATATATATGAATGAAACTCAACACAAATGATGGTAATAAAATAAAATTGTGAATTCTTTTGTTTATGTACATCATATTGTTTTCAGAGTAGCCCCGCTTAGAGGTCGTCGAGTTGTAGATGAACTCGCAAACGTAGTATCCACAAAAATCATTCCCGGCTTCCTACCACAAGCACTTTACGAGAAATAGAGTTCAATCAAACTGATAATCAAGCATGCTAAATGGTATTGATGAAACTAGCTAGAATCAATGGGAGATGCGTGGAACTAGCTAGTAGTACTTACTTTCAGGTGTTTAAATTGCAGCTCCGTAGGCAGTCCCGGCGTAATTACGGTGAAGTCATTCCAAACCCCGCCAGACAAAGAGAATAATTACTTGATATCAGGAAATGAACAAAGTTGCCGATATGGTGCGATAATGATCGATTGAACTTACTTCTGGAGCATTTCAGTCATGTCCGCATACTCCTGGGGATCTTTTCTTCTCGAGTCTAAGATAGTTACTATTCCAGCTTCAATCTTAATCTCTAACAATATAAAGTGGAATCTACGCACGCATGCATAACTCATCAATTACATTACTATAATTAACCTCGAGTAAGGGAAAGCGAATATGCACAAGACAGTAACACTCACTTGAAGTTGTAATGAAAGAGTATTTTATCTTTGTTTTGATTTTTAAGCAACGATTGTAGCAGGTTGTCCTACGTTTCTGCAACATTGTGTTTGACCATCCATTCATGTATGATATTTGGGTTAATGAACCCAATGTCATAGATATCTGCTTTTCTGTATTCGACGATCTTCAACCTGCATCATATAGTGAGGATAATTATATATACATGCAATGATAGAGGTGAGTTATATATAGAGACTTAATTATTATAGAAGGAGTACTTACAGATGGTAGGAAGTCATGAGTGTTTTGTCGAGCGCCTTTTGATTGTATAACTGGAATAACTCGTCAAATTCAACATTCAAAATATCCATTCCAATGAGGCCATGCTCCTCTTTAATTCTCATCGTCAAAGTATGGTTCCCAAACTGGTGGCATCTTTCCATGTACCATTCATGGAGTCTTCGCATCATCGTTGTTAGAGGGGGATGATCAGGTTTGACGAGAGGCTGCCCTTACTGGAATCTGAATTCGTCCACCTCCATGGTTTCAAACTCTATATTATCGGTCAGGTAATCAGCAGGATTGGTACCGGGCACCATCCGTGGATGATTAGTGACGATATCGCTAGACACCTTGAGCGGGGGGCACGTTTTCTTTGCCTGTTCGCCGAGCTGGGGAATTTTTTCCCACTTCTTCGTTCTGCTAACCTTGCATCGCTACAAGTACTTCCCGACTGCTCCGCTTCCTTATATGCCTATTTAATAATGTGCACATAGTTGGAATCCGGCGGAGGCGGTGGTGGTCGCTTCAGGGCATCGATAGTCTGCTTCACTTTCACTGGATCTATTGTTTCCTTCGGAGGTGGAGGTTTCTGTGCAAAAAAGTCCCTCACTTGGGCACGACTGATGTCCTCGTTTTCCTTGCCAGTCCTCTCATATGGTAAGTTTTCCGGAGCCTTGAGAGATGGACCGTATTTGGATTGCTTCCCTCCTCTTCTTGTACTGCTAGCCGCCGGAGCGGTGGCCTCTCTCTCCTCCGTTGCTGACGCTGCAGATTCCGTTGACACGTCGGAGGAGGCAGAGTGCTCTGATGCCCTGGAGGAGGCGGAATTCTCCGACGTGTCGGATGAGGCGGAGGAGGAGCTGTAGTGCCCTCACGCGCCGAAGGAGGCAGAGTGCTCGTCGGAGGAGGCGAAGAAGGAGCCGGAGTGCAGTCACGCGCCGGAGGAGGTGGAGTGCCCTGATCACTTGCCGGAGGAGGATGCTGAGGAGGAGGTGGAGTGCCCTGAGGAGGAGGAGGAGGAGGTCGCGTCCAGTTTGGAAGCTTGATGTACTCCTTCCGCCATAGACATGGAGTCTTCAGAGCAAGACCCAGCTGAATCTCCCCTTCACCTGTACGGTGGTCAAGCTCGAGCTCCTCAAATCCCTCCATTACTTCATCCACCATCACAACAGCATAGCCATATGGAATCAGACAATAGTGAAAAGTTCCGTCGGGTTGAGGTGGTGCAATAGTGCCGACAGGCGCCTTTATGGTGATAATTTGCCATTTCATCATAAGTTGGCAATGGTGAGCCTCCGTGATAGCATCCACGGGGTAGCTCGGAGCCGTGAAGTCAAGCTGCTGAACAAGCTCCATGGAAGCCATGTTGCTTCTCCGCTGAGATGGCGGGGTAGCTTCTGGGGTAGCTTCGTGTCGCTGAGATGGTTGGTCGGTAGCTCGCTGGCTCTCAACTTGTTCCTCTAGCTTTAGTACTCTTGCATTGAGCTTATGTATATCGCTCAGCTCCTGTTTCTTCTTCCTCTCCCGGGTTTTGTAACCGCCTGCACCGGGAAACCCAATCTTCCACGCAATGGAGCCTGGCATGCCTCGTGTTCGTCCAGGGTGCTCGAGATTTCCGAGGGCCTTAGTCAGCTCGTCATTCTCTCTGTCAGGAATGAATGTCCCTTCCTGCGCTACCTTGGTTGCTGTCTGATGCTTCGTGATGGGTATTGCAAGTTGCTCATCTGTCCAATGACACTTCCCTATTTTAGGGTACAAAGTTCCCCAACCCCGAAAAACCAAGTCCTTGAATGGTCCGGACAGTTCAATATCTCTGCTTCGACCCCTTTAGCAATTAGGTCATTCTCAGCTTTGTCCCACAACAGCCCGACTTTGAGGTAGCCTCCTAACCCCGTGCGATGGTGATACAACTTCTTTGCATCGTTTATCTTGTTCATCTCTGACATTTTCTTACTCTTGTTCGATGTCTTGTAGGCCACAAATGCGAGCCACTGATTTCTTCTCTTCTCAAATTGGTCGGTGAATTTTGGAGTCTTCCATTTGTCGACAAACGTTGATTTCAACTCTTTTTTCCAGCTCCTGAATATATCTGCCATCTTCTTAAGAGCACACGCCTTGACCAGTGGCTCTATAACTGGCTTATTCGGATCCTCCTCTGGTAGTAGGGTGAAATTTGCCTTCAGTGAGGTCCAAAGATCATCTTTCTCTCTATCGGTGACATAAGAAACTTGAGGGTCTTCTTTCTTAGGCTTATTCCATAGCTAGATGCTGATCGGGATGCTGTCCCTAAAGATAGCTCCGCACTGAGCAGAAAATGCTTCCTTGGTCCGCCTGGGTTCAATCGGTTGGCCATCATCCGCAATTGTCGTGATCATGAACCTTTCATCCGGGTGCAACCTTTTCTTTGGGCCTCGTCTCGTTACCGGTGTTTGGCTCGATCCATAGGGCTATAAAATAAGAAAGAAGAGTTAATATATGTACATACCAAAACAATTAATGCATCAATTAGCTAGTCAGCACAGGCTTAATTAATATATATACCTCGCCAGACTTTGCAACAGCTGATCCCGACTCCATTCGGTCACCGGAGCCATCATCACGGTCTCCTTCTTCCACCGGCATTCGGTCATCGGAGCCATCATGATCATGACTTTCCTCCTCCATTGTTCGATCACTGGAGCCTACTTCATCCTCTCCTTCCAGACCATCGGTGTCGTTGAGAAACGACAAGACATCCCCTCCACCGAAGATTATATCCCCCAACAACTATTCTTTTTCCAAGTCTCTTTGTTGATCCATAGTTTCTGCAAAATATTACAACATGTCAATTGATATACAAACATGAGAGATGGATATATTAGTGGCAAACATAGACCTAGTTAGCTAATCACAATAAGGAATATTAATTAGTGGCCTCGACGCTTCTACGGCTTGGGCTGGCCTCGACAATGCTTCTAGGGTTTGGGGTGGCCTCGACGACAACGCTCTTTTAACTCAGTAAATTTGGGTGGCCTCGATGCTTCTAGGGTTTGGGGTAGCCTCGGCAATGCTTCTAGGGTTTGGGGGTAGCCTCGACGCTTCTAGGGTATGGTCGGGCGAGAGGGGGTTGATCAACGTCTCCCCTCATGTTGAAGAGTGATCCGTCTCCATCGTATCTACTTTTCCAAACACTTTTGCCCTTGTTTTGGACTCTAACTTGCATGATTTGAATGGAACTAACTCGGATTAACGTTGTTTTCAGCAGAATTGCCATGGTGTTATTTTTGTTCAGAAATAAAAGTTCTCGGAATGACCTGAAACTCCATGGAGAATCTTTTTGGAATTAATAAAAAAATACTGGCAAAGAATCAAGACGAGGGGGCCCACACCCTGTCCACGAGGGTGGGGTGTGCCTTCCCCCTGGGCACGCCCCCTGTCTTGTGGGCCCCCTGAGGCTCCACCGACCTCAACTCCAACTCTATATATTCACATTCAGGGAGAAAAAAATCAGAGAGAAGGATTCATCGTGTTTTACGATATGAAGCCGCTGCCAAGCCTTAATCTCTCTCGGGAGGGCTGATCTAGAGTCCGTTCGGGGCTATGGAGAGGGGAATTCGTCGCCGTCATCATCGTCAACCATCCTCAATCACCAATTTCATGATGCTCACCGCCGTGTGTGAGTAATTCCATCGTAGCTTGCTGGACGGTGATGGATTGGATGAGATTTACCATGTAATCGAGTTACTTTTGGTAGGGTTTGATCCCTAGTATCCATTATGTTCTGAGATTGATGTTGCTTTGACTTTGCTATGCTTAATGCTTGTCACTAGGGCCCGAGTGCCATGATTTTAGATCTGAACCTATTATGTTTTCATGAATATATGTGAGTTCTTGATCCTATCTTGCAAGTCTATAGTCACCTATTATGTGTTATGATTCGTTAACCCCGAAGTGACAATAATCGAGATACTTATCGGTGATGATCATAGTTTGAGGAGTTCATGTATTCACTAAGTGTTAATGCTTTGGTCCGGTACTCTACTAAAAGGAGGCCTTAATATCCCTTAGTTTCCAGTAGGGCGCCGCTGCCATGGGAGGGTAGGACAAAAGATGTCATGCAAGTTCTTTTCCATAAGCACATATGACTATATTCGGAATACATGCCTACATTACACTGATGAACTGGAGCTAGTTCCGTGTCACCCTATGTTATAACTATTGCATGAGGAATCAATCCGACATAATTATACATCAATTATCCAATGCCCGCGATCTTTTCACATATTGATCTTTGCTTAGTTACTTTACCATTGCCACTGTTACAATTACTACAAAACTGCTACTGTTACTTTTGCCACTGTTACCGTTAGTTCCATATTACTTTGCTACTAAATACTTTGTTGCAGATATTAAGTTTTCCAGGTGTGGTTGAGTTGACAAATCAACTGCTAATACTTGAGAATATTCTTTGGCTCCCCTTGTGTCAAATCAATAAATTTGGGTTGAATACTCTAACCTCGAAAACTGTTGTTGTCCCCTATACTTGTGGGTTATTAAGACTATTTTCTGGCGCCGTTGCCGGGGACCATAGCTCTATTCTTTGAGTCACTTGGGATTTATATTTGCTGATCACTACGAGGAACTTGAAAGACGAAACAACTAAGATTTTTCCCTCAACTATGAGGGGAGGTAAGGAACTGCCATCTAGCTCTGCACTTGATTCTCCTTCTGTTTTGAGTAAACTTGCGACACCTAAACCTGCTTCTGCTATTAATTCTGATATGTCGCATGTTATTGATGATGCCACTTCTGCTATGCATGATATTTATGATGAAACTACTTCTATGCTTGATAATACTGTGCCACTAGGTTAATTTCTTGATGAACAACTTGCTAGGGCTAGAGAGAATGAAATTATTGAAACTGACAATACTAATGAAACTGATGATAAAGATTCTCCCCCTAGATATGAATTGCCTGTTATGCCTGAGGGTTATGTTATGGTTGAACAAACTGCTAGAGATTTTCTTGCTTGGAATGATAGATCTGATCTTAAGAAATTATTAGCTAAGCTGAAAGAAAAGTATTTGAATGCTAGAATGAAATATGACCCTGCTTTTTCTACTTCACCTATCTGTATTGCTGATAAGGATTATGATTTATCTGTTGATCCTGAGACAATTACTTTGGTTGAATCTGATCCTTTTTATGTCTATGAATCTGAAACTGTTGTGGCACATCTTACTAAGTTAAATGACATAGCCATCCTATTGACTAATGATGAGAGAACTCGTTACTACCATATCCTTAAATTATTTCCATTCTTGTTAAAGGGTGATGCTAAAACTTGGTTTAATTCTTTGGATCCTGGTTGTGTGCGTAGTCCCCAGGATATGATTTATTACTTCTTTGCTAAATATTTTCCCGCTCATAAGAAACAAGCTGCTTTAAGGGAAATATATAATTTTGTGCAAATTGAAGAAGAGAGTCTCCCACAAGCTTGGGGGAGGCTTCTCCGATTACTTAATGCTTTGCCAGATCATCCTCTCAAGAAAAATGAAATACTTGATATCTTTTATAATGGACTAACCGATGCTTCCAGAGACCACTTGGATAGTTGTGTTGGTTGTGTTTTCAGGGAAAGAACTGTTGATCAAGCTGAATTGTTATTGAATAATATGTTGAATAATGAAAACGATTGGACACTTCCTGAACCAACTCCTAAGCCAACTCCGAAGAAAGGGGGTATTCTATTTCTCAGTCGTGAAGATATGCAAGAGGCAAAGAAATCTATGAAAGAAAAGGGTATTAAAGCTGAAGATGTTACGAATTTACCGCCTATTGAAGAAATACATGGTCTTGATAACCCGACACAGGTAGTAAAGGTAAATTCTCTCTATAGATTTTATGAAGGTGATATTCCTCGTTATAAGTCTGCTAGCCAATGCTTAGATGATTTTGATAATTTTATTGTTAAATAAGAAAACTTCAATGCTTATGTTGGTAGAAAATTGAAACGTATTGCTTATATGATTGAACACTTGAGTGATTATATGTCTAGAGTTAAAGGTGAACTTAAACTTATTAGTAAACATGCTTCTATGGTTACCACTCAAGTAGAACAAGTGCTTAAAGCTCAAAATGATTTGCTCAATGAATTAAATGATAAGAAAAATGATAATGTTGTTAGAGTTGTGACTAGAGGTGGTAGAATGACTCAGGAACCTTTGTATCCTGAGGGCCACCCTAAGAGAATTGAGCAAGATTCTCAGAGAAATAATGTCGATGCACCTAGTCCTTCTAAAAAGAAGAAGAGGAAAAATGATAGGACTTTGCAAGCTTCTAGTGAACTCGCTGTTGATACACCTGAGAATCCTAATGATATTTCTATTTCTGATGCTGAAACATAATCTGGTAATGAACATGAACCTAGTGATAATATTAATGATGATTTTCATGTTGATGCTCAATCTAGCAATAATAATGATGTAGAAATTGAACCTGTTGTTGATCTTGATAACCCATAATCAAAGAATCAACGTTATGATAAGAGAGACTTCATTGCTAGGAAGCACGGTAAAGAAAGAGAACCATGGGTTCAAAAACCCATGCCTTTTCCTCCTAAACCATCCAAGAAAAAGGATGATGAGGATTTTGAGCGCTTCGCTGAAATGAATAGACCTATCTTTTTGCGTATGCCTTTAACTGATATGCTTAAAATGAATCCTTATGCTAAGTACATGAAAGATATTGTTACAAATAAAATAAAGATACCAAAAGCTGAAATTTCCACCATGCTTGCTAATTATACTTTTAAGGGTGGACTACCTAAGAAACTTGGAGATCCAGGAGTACCAACTATACCATGCTCCATTAAAAGAAACTATGTTAAAACTACTTTATGTGATCTTGGAGCCGGTGTTAGTGTTATGCCTCTCTCTTTATATCGTAGACTTGAATTGAATAAGTTGACACCTACTGAAATATCTTTGCAAATGGCCGATAAATCAACTGCTATACCAATCGGTATTTGTGAGGATGTGCCTGTTGTGGTTGCAAATGTTAGTATTTTAACGGACTTTGTTATTCTTGATATTCCCGAGGACGATAGTATTTCGATTATCCTTGCTAGACCCTTTTTGAATACTGCAGGGGCTGTTATTGATTGCAACAAAGGCAATGTCACTTTTCATGTTAATGGTAATGAACATACGGTACAGTTTCCAAGGAAGCAACCTCAAGTTCACAGTATCAATTCTATTGGAAAAATTCGATCGATCATTATTGGAGGTTTTGAATTTCCTCTTCCTACTGTCAAGAAGAAATATGATATTCCTATTATTGGGGATGTACATAACCCTGTTGAGGTAACCTAGTGCTATTCGAAAATTCTCCGACTTCATGCGATTCAGAATGAGTTTGTTAACAAGACTTGATCAACCTTGTTAGTGGATTCCTTTTGATGAGCATGAGATGGATGAAGTTAGAAAGCACAACTCTCTGTACCCTCCTTTTACTTTATGTTATTTAGATTTAATAAAGCAAAAATAGTATTTTCTGTCTGTTTTCTGAATTATCCATGCAATAAAAAATACCCCAAAAATAAAAGTTCTCAAATGCCCTGAAAACGAAATATGATTTTTTCTAGAATATTTGAGAATATTTGGCACTTAGAACACATCAAGGGGAGCCAACACCTGGCCACGAGGGTCCAGGGCGCACCCACCCCCTGGGCGCGCCCCCTGCCTCGTGGGCCCCTGGTGGCCCCCCTCCACTCATTCTTACACCCACACACTCCTTCTTCCTCCCAAAAAAATCACAAACCAGCTCAAGCACGAGTTCTAGCTCATCTTGCTACCATTTTCGATCTCCTTGCTCAAAGCTTCATTCACAAAATAGCTTTGGGGGATTTGGGTATGTGACTCCTCCAATGGTCCAATTAGTTTTTGTTCTAGTGCTTTATTCATTGCAAATTTTTGCTGCTAAGGTGACCCTGTTCTTGAGCTTGCATGTCAAATTTATATGGTCCCAAGAAGTTCTAATGCATGATATGGTGTCTAGGCACTTGTGAGAGTAGTTGCTATCAATTTTGTTGAGTTTGGTTCACTTTTATTTTGAGTTACTAAAAATTTCAGAAATTTTCAAAAAAGGATGAAAAGATTTTTGAGGGGCTCTTCCAGCCGAAGCTCGAAGGATAAGCAAAGTGAAGAGGATAAAAAGCCCAAATATAATCTCCCTCGCACCGCGGAAGTTCGGCCGTGTGAATGGCCTTGTGATGAGTTCTTGAGAACAACCGTGATTCAGGATGATTTTTATTATTTGCCTGAGAATGCAGGCCTCACCGACTTCCTCCACGACCAGCGCGAACAGTATCTCCTACTCACTAATATTTTCGTGCAAAAATTTTACTTTCATGCTAGGAAATCACCACCTTCAGTGGAGTTTTATTTATATGATGGGGTAAAGGAGATGTCACTATATGATTTTTGTCGGGTCTGCAAGATACCCTTTGAGGGCAGCATAGAGGAACCACACCGTGATGATGTGGAGGGATTTATTAATGAAATTGCTGTAGGGGAAACAAGAAAAGTTTCAGGTGCAAGAATTACTAGCATACATTTTCCTATTCTACGTTACTTCGCAATATTTGCTAGTAGATGTTTAATTGGTCGCGGGAACAGTGGAAATCTTAGTGCCCCTGATATTGTTATCTTGCGCCATACTTTGTTTCGTGATACAACTTTCAGCTTAGGCGCTGTTATTGCTAAACGATTAAGTCTGAACTGTACAGAGGGCCCCATCTTTGGAGGCATCTTTGCTTCACGCCTTGCTAAACACCTTAAGATACCTATTAGACATTATGAGAAAGAGGAAAAGTTGTTGCCCCCTATTTCTCTAGATTATAAGAGTATGGTAGCACATGAATTTATTGTTAAAAATAAGAAGATGATGCTTAAGTATAAGTTGATATTTAATAAAAAAACACTGTGAGACTATTATCTTGCCTGCGCCCTCTTTGCTTAACATATTTTCAGGCACGTACCGCATCTTGCCGGAGGCCGTTTGCACATACTGGAGCTTGACACCAGCTCCATAGCCTGAGCCGGAACCACCACTTGACCCTTATCGACAGTACGTTTATCAGTGGGATCTGGAGGAGATCGCCAACCAGTGGCACCCAGAAGACACTCCCCTGCACACCAGAGAAGGCAGCTTTGATCCATGGGCATAGACCAACTTAGGCCAAAAGCTTAAGCTTGGGGGAGTACGTATTTCTCACTGACATTACATTCATGCTCACACACTCACGCTTGTTGTCTGTGCTCATACTTTTTCATTGTACCATCCATGCTAGTTTATTTTCTTTTCTAAGATTTCTTCTTGTGTGTTTGAAAAACCTTCAGAAAAAACAAAAAATTAGTTATAGCTTTTAGCTAGTTTACTTTCCATGCCTGTAGTAGTAGTAAATTAAAGAAAACTCAAAAAGGTTTCTCATTCTTCTTTTGCTTGTTGGGAGCTTTCCCGTGTAAATAGTTTTATTTCTTTTCTTTTCTTTGGGGGTCGAGAGGACAAGACCATGATGAAAATGTTGAAGTGGCTATTTTACGCATTATTATCGATTTAACCAAGAGCCCATATTACCTTGTCTTCTCCCTTGAATTGAATGCTTGCATATTCCAGCTTAGTCCAATGCACGTGCACTATTATTATTATCCACACCATTCGTTCATGCGAGTGAAAGGCAATAATGACGATATATGATGACATGATTGAGATGAGAGAAGCTGGTATGAAATCGAACTATCTTGTTTTGGTAAATATGATTACTTCATCATTCCTGATTCAGCTTATTATGAATAAACATGTTTGCAATGAAAATTAGAGATTATAGTTGCTCATGCCATGCTTAATTAGCTAGGAGTTTATAATGGTTTACCTTGCGTGCCAACATGCTATTAAAATGGTTATGATGTGGTATGATAGGGTGGTATCCTCCGTTGAACGATTCGAGTGACTTGACTTGGAACATGTTCACACATGTAGTTGAAACAAAATCAACATAGCCTCCACGATATTTATGTTCATGGTGGATTATATCCTACTCATGCTTGCACTCAATGTCTATTAATTTTAATGCATGTTCATGACTGTTGTCGCTCTCTAGTTGGTCGCTTCCCAGTATTTTTCTAGCCTTCACTTGTACTAAGCAGGAATACTGCTTGTGCATCCAAAATCCATAAACCCCAAAGTTATTCCATATGCGTCCACCATACCTTCCTATATGCGGTATCTACCTGCCGTTCCAAGTAAATTTGTATGTGCCAAAATCTAAACCTTCGAATGAAATTCTGTTTTGTATGCTCGAACAGTTCATGTATCAACTAGGGTTGTCTATATCTTCCATGCTAGGTAGGTTATTCTCACGAGGGGTGGACTCCGCTCCTCACTCACGAGAAAATGGCCGCTAACCGGGATGCCCAGTCCCATGCTCAAATCAAAATAATTGCAAACAAAACTCCCCCACGATTGTTATTAGTTGGAGGTAGCTGTTGTTTCGGGCAAGCCATGGATTGATGATTGTTGGTGGTGGGGGAGTATAAATTTTACCATTCTATTTGGGAACCGCCTATAATGTGTGTAGCATGGAAGATGTTGAGATCTCTTGGTTGTTATGTTGACAATGAAAGTATACCACTCAAAATATTATTTTATCTCTATTTCAAAACTCGGGCTCTAGCACCTCTACAAATCCCTGCTTCCCTCTGCGAAGGGCCTATGTATTTACTTTTATGTTGAGTCATCATCCTCTTATTAAAAAGCACCAGTTGGAGAGCACCGCTATCATTTGCATCCATTACTATCAATTTATATTGAGTATGACTATGACTGGGTCTCTTTTACCATGAATTACAATGTTTAATCAGTCCTTGATCTTCATAGGTGCTCTGCGTTTATGTTTTGCGGTCTGAGAAAGGGCTAGCGAGATACCATCTTGTTATATCATATTATGATTATTTTGAGAAAGTGTTGTCATCCAAGATTTATTATTATTGCTCGCTAGTTGATTATGCCATTGATATGAGTAAACATAAGGCCTAAGTGTTATTGTGAATGTGGTTAGTTCATAATCTTTGCTAAAAACTTGAATGCTGGCTTTACATATTTGCAACAACAAGAGAAAACAGAGTTTGTAAAAGTTTTTCTTTATCACTTTCAGTTTGTCAACTGAATTGTTTGAGGACAAGCAAAGGTTTAAGCTTGGGGGAGTTGATACATCTCCATCGTATCTACTTTTCCAAACACTTTTGCCCTTGTTTTGGACTCTAACTTGCATGATTTGAATGGAACTAACCTGGATTAACGCAGTTTTCAGCAGAATTGCCATGGTGTTATTTTTGTGCAGAAATAAAAGTTCTCGGAATGACCTGAAACTCCACGGAGAATATTTTTGGAATTAATAAAAAATACTGGCAAAAGAATCAAGACCAGAGGGCCCACACCCTATCCACGAGGGTGGAGGGCGCACCTGCCCCCCTGGGCGCGCCCCCTGTCTCGTGGTCCCCCTGAGGCTCC